>NW_027516588.1:219399-520303 GCF_048772815.1 Callospermophilus lateralis | reverse complement strand
GCCAGTCCCTGCATTAGGCTACATCAAGAGGAAACAAACCTTAGAGACAGAACGTAGAACTACTGCATTTTGTCAAGTATCAAGAAGCTAGCACAAACCGTGTTTGATTTAGAGTTCGAACTGCATCTGTCAATATAGGAGAAAACAGAGTGAAACCTAAAAATTCAAACTGTTACTGCAAAGGAATGCAACAACCTAGGAGAACGAAACTTGGGCATCCAAGTTTGATTGGTGTACTGCTCATTACTTGAAAGTATCATTAAGGTAGGAAAAAATATGTGTTGAGATTTCAGGAGACTCTAGTTTTTTGGCAGCCTAACAACGCCTTTCATTGTAAGTGTTATTCGCCAGTCTGTGCTGAAAGCTACATCAAGAGGAAACAAACCTTAGGGATAGAATGTAGAACTACTTTTTTGTGTCAAGTTTCAAGAAGCTAGCCCAAACCGTGTATGATTTAGAGTTTGAACTACATTTGTCAATATAGGAGAAAACAGAGTGAACCTAAAAATTCAAACTGTTCCTGCAAACGAATGCTTCAACCTAGAAGAACAAAACTTGGGCATCCAAGTGGAATGGTGTACTGATCATTACTTGAATGTATCATGAAGATTGGATGAAAAAATATATGTTGAGATTTCAGAAGACTCTAGTTTTTGAAAGTTTGGCAACCCCTTTCAATATAAGTGTTATTCGCCAGTCCCTGCTTTAGGCTACATCAAGAGGAAACAAACCTTAGAGATAGAACGTAGAACTACTTTATTGTGTCAAGTTTCAAGAAGCTAGCACAAACCGTGTTTTATTTAGAGTTCTAGCTCCATCTGTCAATATAGGAGAAAACAGAGTGAAACCTAAAAATTCAAACTGTTCCCGCAAACCAATGCTTCAACGTAGGAGAATGAAACTTGAGCATCCTAGTGGGATTCGTGTACTGATCATTACTTGAAAGTATCATGAAGATTGGATGAAAAATATATGTTGAGATTTCAGAACTCTAGTTTTTGGAAGTTTGGCAACCCCTTTCAATAAAAGTGTTATTCGCCAGTCCCTGCATTAGGCTACATCAAGAGGAAACAAACCTTAGAGATAGAACGTTGAACTACAGTATTTTGTCAAGTTTCAAGAAGCTAGCACAAACCGTGTTTGATTTAGAGTTCGAACTGCATCTGTCAATATAGGACAAAACAGAGTGAAACCTAAAAATTCAAACTGTTCCTGCAAACGAATGCTTCAACCTAGGAGAACGAAACTTGGGCATCCAAGTTGATTGGTGCACTGCTCATTACTTGAAAGTATCATGAAGGTCGGAAGAAAAAATATATGATGAGATTTCAGGAGACTGTAGTTTTTTGGCAGCCTAAAACGCCTTTCATTGAATGTGTTGTTCGCCAGTCTCTGCTTAAGGCTACATCATAGGGAAACAAACCTTAGGGATAGAACGTAGAACTACTTTATTGTGTCATGTTTCATGTAGCTAGCAAAAACCGTGTTTGATTTAAAGTTCTAACTGCATCTGTCAATATAGGAGAAAACAGAGTGAAACCTAAAAATTCAAACTGTTCCTGCAAACGAATGCTTCAACCTAGAAGAACAAAACTTGGGCATCCAAGTGGGAATGGTGTACTGATCATTACTTGAATGTGTCATGAAGATAGGATGAAAAAATATATGTTGAGATTTCAGGAGACTCTAGTTTTTTGAAAGTTTGCCAACCCCTTTCAATATAAGTGTTATTCGCCAGTCCCTGCTTTAGGCTACATCAAGAGGAAACAAACCTTAGAGATAGAACGCAGAACTACTTTATTGTGTCAAGTTTCAAGAAGCTAGCACAAACCGTGTTTGATTTAGAGTTCTAGCTGCATCTGTCAATATAGGAGAAAACAGAGTGAAACCTAGAAATTCAAACTGTTACTGCAAACGAATGCATCAACCTAGGAGAACGAAACTTGGCATCCAAGTTTGATTGGTGTACTGCTCATTACTTGAAAGTATCATTAAGGTCTAAAAAAAATATGTGTTGAGATTTCAGGAGACTGTAGTTTTTTGGCAGCCTAACAACGCCTTTCATTTTAAGTGTTATTCGCCAGTCTGTGCTGAAGGCTACATCAAGAGGAAACAAACCTTAGGGATAGAATGTTGAACTACTTTATGGTGTCATTTTCAAGAAGCTAGCACAAACCGTGTTTGATGTAGAATTCTAGCTGCATTTGTCAATATAGGAGAAAACAGAGTGAAACCTAGAAATTCAAACTGTTACTGCAAACGAATGCATCAACCTAGGAGAACGAAACTTGGGCATCCAAGTTTGATTGGTCATTACTTGAAAGTATCATTAAGGTCGGAAAAAAAATATGTGTTGAGATTTCAGGAGACTCTAGTTTTTTGGCAGCCTAACAACGCCTTTCATTGAAAGTGTTATTCGCCAGTCTGTGCTGAAGGCTACATCATGAGGAAACAAACCTTAGGATAGAATGTAGAACTACTTTATTGTGTCAAGTTTCAAGAAGCTAGCCCAAACCGTGTATGATTTAGAGTTTGAACTACATTTGTCAATATAGGAGAAAACAGAGTGAAACCTAAAAATTCAAACTGTTAATGCAAACGAATGCCTCAACGTAGGAGAATGAAACTTGAGCCTCCAAGTTGGATTGGTGTACTGATCATTACTTGAAAGTATCATGAAGATTGGATGAAAAAATATATGTTGAGATTTCAGAAGACTCTAGTTTTTGGAAGTTTGGCAACCCCTTTCAATAAAAGTGTTATTCACCAGTCCCTGCATTAGGCTACATCAAGAGGAAACAAACCTTAGAGATAGAACGTTGAACTACAGTATTTTGTCAAGTTTCAAGAAGCTAGCACAAACCGTGTTTGATTTAGAGTTCGAACTGCATCTGTCAATATAGGACAAAACAGAGTGAAACCTAAAAATTCAAACTGTTCCTGCAAACGAATGCTTCAACCTAGGAGAACGAAACTTGGGCATATAAGTTTGATTGGTGCACTGCTCATTACTTGAAAGTATCATGAAGGTCGGAAGAAAAAATATATGATGAGATTTCAGGAGACTGTAGTTTTATGGCAGCCTAACAACGCCTTTCATTGAATGTGTTATTCGCTAGTCTCTGCTTAAGGCTACATCAAGAGGAAACAAACCTTAGGGATAGAACGTAGAACTACTTTATTGTGTCATGTTTCAAGTAGCTAGCACAAACCGTGTTTGATTTAAAGTTCTAACTGCATCTGTCAATATAGGAGAAAACAGAGTGAAACCTAAAAATTCAAACTGTTCCTGCAAACGAATGCTTCAACCTAGAAGAACAAAACTTGGGCATCCAAGTGGGAATGGTGTACTGATCATTACTTGCATGTATCATGAAGATTGGATGAAAAAATATATGTTGAGATTTCAGGAGACTCTAGTTTTTTGAAAGTTTGGCAACCCCTTTCAATATAAGTGTTATTCGCCAGTCCCTGTGTTAGGCTACATCAAGAGGAAACAAACCTTAGAGATAGAACGTAGAACTACTTTATTGTGTCAAGTTTCAAGAAGCTAGCACAAACCGTGTTTGCTTTAGAGTTCTAACTGCATCTGTCAATATAGGAGAAAACAGAGTGAAACCTAGAAATTCAAACTGTTACTGCAAACGAATGCATCAACCTAGGAGAACGAAACTTGGGCATCCAAGTTTAATTGGTGTACTGCTCATTACTTGAAAGTATCGTGAAGGTCGGAAAAAAAATATGTGTTGAGATTTCAGGAGACTCTAGTTTTCTGGCAGCCTAACAACGCCTTTCACTGTAAGTGTTATTCGCCAGTCTTTGCTGAAGGCTACATCAAGAGGAAACAAACCTTAGAGATAGAATGTAGAACAACTTTATTGTGTCAAGTTTCAAGAAGCTAGCCCAAACCGTGTATGATTTAGAGTTTGAACTACATTTGTCAATATAGGAGAAAACAGAGTGAAACCTAAAACTTCAAACTGTTCCTGCAAACGAATGCTTCAACCTGGAAGAACAAAACTTGGGCATCCAAGTGGGAATGGTGTACTGATCATTACTTGAATGTATCATGAAGATTGGATGAAAAAATACATGTTGAGATTTCAGGAGACTCTAGATTTTGAAAGTTTGGCAACCCCTTTCAATATAAGTGTTATTCGCCAGTCCCTGCTTTAGGCTACATCAAGAGGAAACAAACCTTAGAGATAGAACGTAGAACTACTTTATTGTGTCAAGTTTCAAGAAGCTAGCACAAACCGTGTTTGATTTAGAGTTCGAACTGCATCTGTCAATATAGGAGAAAACAGAGTGAATCCTAAAAATTCAAACTGTTACTGCAAACGAATGCTTCAACGTAGGAGAACGAAACTAGAGCATCCAAGTGGGATTGGTGTACTGATCATTACTTGAAAGTATCATGAAGATTGGATGAAAAAATATATGTTGAGATTTCAGAAGACTCTAGTTTTTGGAAGTTTGGCAACCCATTTCAATAAAAGTGTTATTCGCCAGTCCCTGCATTAGGCTACATCAAGAGGAAACAAACCTTAGAGACAGAACGTAGAACTACTGCATTTTGTCAAGTATCAAGAAGCTAGCACAAACCGTGTTTGATTTAGAGTTCGAACTGCATCTGTCAATATAGGAGAAAACAGAGTGAAACCTAAAAATTCAAACTGTTACTGCAAAGGAATGCAACAACCTAGGAGAACGAAACTTGGGCATCCAAGTTTGATTGGTGTACTGCTCATTACTTGAAAGTATCATTAAGGTAGGAAAAAATATGTGTTGAGATTTCAGGAGACTCTAGTTTTTTGGCAGCCTAACAACGCCTTTCATTGTAAGTGTTATTCGCCAGTCTGTGCTGAAAGCTACATCAAGAGGAAACAAACCTTAGGGATAGAATGTAGAACTACTTTTTTGTGTCAAGTTTCAAGAAGCTAGCCCAAACCGTGTATGATTTAGAGTTTGAACTACATTTGTCAATATAGGAGAAAACAGAGTGAAACCTAAAAATTCAAACTGTTCCTGCAAACGAATGCTTCAACCTAGAAGAACAAACCTTGGGCATCCAAGTGGGAATGGTGTACTGATCATTACTTGAATGTATCATGAAGATTGGATGAAAAAATATATGTTGAGATTTCAGAAGACTCTAGTTTTTTGAAAGTTTGGCAACCCCTTTCAATATAAGTGTTATTCGCCAGTCCCTGCTTTAGGCTACATCAAGAGGAAACAAACCTTAGAGATAGAACGTAGAACTACTTTATTGTGTCAAGTTTCAAGAAGCTAGCACAAACCGTGTTTTATTTAGAGTTCTAGCTCCATCTGTCAATATAGGAGAAAACAGAGTGAAACCTAAAAATTCAAACTGTTCCCGCAAACCAATGCTTCAACGTAGGAGAATGAAACTTGAGCATCCTAGTGGGATTCGTGTACTGATCATTACTTGAAAGTATCATGAAGATTGGATGAAAAAATATATGTTGAGATTTCAGAACTCTAGTTTTTGGAAGTTTGGCAACCCCTTTCAATAAAAGTGTTATTCGCCAGTCCCTGCATTAGGCTACATCAAGAGGAAACAAACCTTAGAGATAGAACGTTGAACTACAGTATTTTGTCAAGTTTCAAGAAGCTAGCACAAACCGTGTTTGATTTAGAGTTCGAACTGCATCTGTCAATATAGGACAAAACAGAGTGAAACCTAAAAATTCAAACTGTTCCTGCAAACGAATGCTTCAACCTAGGAGAACGAAACTTGGGCATCCAAGTTGATTGGTGCACTGCTCATTACTTGAAAGTATCATGAAGGTCGGAAGAAAAAATATATGATGAGATTTCAGGAGACTGTAGTTTTTTGGCAGCCTAAAACGCCTTTCATTGAATGTGTTGTTCGCCAGTCTCTGCTTAAGGCTACATCATAGGGAAACAAACCTTAGGGATAGAACGTAGAACTACTTTATTGTGTCATGTTTCATGTAGCTAGCAAAAACCGTGTTTGATTTAAAGTTCTAACTGCATCTGTCAATATAGGAGAAAACAGAGTGAAACCTAAAAATTCAAACTGTTCCTGCAAACGAATGCTTCAACCTAGAAGAACAAAACTTGGGCATCCAAGTGGGAATGGTGTACTGATCATTACTTGAATGTGTCATGAA
Organism: Callospermophilus lateralis; assembly: GCF_048772815.1. NCBI lineage: Eukaryota > Metazoa > Chordata > Mammalia > Rodentia > Sciuridae > Callospermophilus > Callospermophilus lateralis. The sequence continues at coordinate 514,145 of NW_027516588.1, read as the reverse complement.
GATAGGATGAAAAAATATATGTTGAGATTTCAGGAGACTCTAGTTTTTTGAAAGTTTGCCAACCCCTTTCAATATAAGTGTTATTCGCCAGTCCCTGCTTTAGGCTACATCAAGAGGAAACAAACCTTAGAGATAGAACGCAGAACTACTTTATTGTGTCAAGTTTCAAGAAGCTAGCACAAACCGTGTTTGATTTAGAGTTCTAGCTGCATCTGTCAATATAGGAGAAAACAGAGTGAAACCTAGAAATTCAAACTGTTACTGCAAACGAATGCATCAACCTAGGAGAACGAAACTTGGCATCCAAGTTTGATTGGTGTACTGCTCATTACTTGAAAGTATCATTAAGGTCTAAAAAAAAAATATGTGTTGAGATTTCAGGAGACTGTAGTTTTTTGGCAGCCTAACAACGCCTTTCATTTTAAGTGTTATTCGCCAGTCTGTGCTGAAGGCTACATCAAGAGGAAACAAACCTTAGGGATAGAATGTTGAACTACTTTATGGTGTCATTTTCAAGAAGCTAGCACAAACCGTGTTTGATGTAGAATTCTAGCTGCATTTGTCAATATAGGAGAAAACAGAGTGAAACCTAGAAATTCAAACTGTTACTGCAAACGAATGCATCAACCTAGGAGAACGAAACTTGGGCATCCAAGTTTGATTGGTCATTACTTGAAAGTATCATTAAGGTCGGAAAAAAAATATGTGTTGAGATTTCAGGAGACTCTAGTTTTTTGGCAGCCTAACAACGCCTTTCATTGAAAGTGTTATTCGCCAGTCTGTGCTGAAGGCTACATCAAGAGGAAACAAACCTTAGGATAGAATGTAGAACTACTTTATTGTGTCAAGTTTCAAGAAGCTAGCCCAAACCGTGTATGATTTAGAGTTTGAACTACATTTGTCAATATAGGAGAAAACAGAGTGAAACCTAAAAATTCAAACTGTTAATGCAAACGAATGCCTCAACGTAGGAGAATGAAACTTGAGCCTCCAAGTTGGATTGGTGTACTGATCATTACTTGAAAGTATCATGAAGATTGGATGAAAAAATATATGTTGAGATTTCAGAAGACTCTAGTTTTTGGAAGTTTGGCAACCCCTTTCAATAAAAGTGTTATTCACCAGTCCCTGCATTAGGCTACATCAAGAGGAAACAAACCTTAGAGATAGAACGTTGAACTACAGTATTTTGTCAAGTTTCAAGAAGCTAGCACAAACCGTGTTTGATTTAGAGTTCGAACTGCATCTGTCAATATAGGACAAAACAGAGTGAAACCTAAAAATTCAAACTGTTCCTGCAAACGAATGCTTCAACCTAGGAGAACGAAACTTGGGCATATAAGTTTGATTGGTGCACTGCTCATTACTTGAAAGTATCATGAAGGTCGGAAGAAAAAATATATGATGAGATTTCAGGAGACTGTAGTTTTATGGCAGCCTAACAACGCCTTTCATTGAATGTGTTATTCGCTAGTCTCTGCTTAAGGCTACATCAAGAGGAAACAAACCTTAGGGATAGAACGTAGAACTACTTTATTGTGTCATGTTTCAAGTAGCTAGCACAAACCGTGTTTGATTTAAAGTTCTAACTGCATCTGTCAATATAGGAGAAAACAGAGTGAAACCTAAAAATTCAAACTGTTCCTGCAAACGAATGCTTCAACCTAGAAGAACAAAACTTGGGCATCCAAGTGGGAATGGTGTACTGATCATTACTTGCATGTATCATGAAGATTGGATGAAAAAATATATGTTGAGATTTCAGGAGACTCTAGTTTTTTGAAAGTTTGGCAACCCCTTTCAATATAAGTGTTATTCGCCAGTCCCTGTGTTAGGCTACATCAAGAGGAAACAAACCTTAGAGATAGAACGTAGAACTACTTTATTGTGTCAAGTTTCAAGAAGCTAGCACAAACCGTGTTTGCTTTAGAGTTCTAACTGCATCTGTCAATATAGGAGAAAACAGAGTGAAACCTAGAAATTCAAACTGTTACTGCAAACGAATGCATCAACCTAGGAGAACGAAACTTGGGCATCCAAGTTTAATTGGTGTACTGCTCATTACTTGAAAGTATCGTGAAGGTCGGAAAAAAAATATGTGTTGAGATTTCAGGAGACTCTAGTTTTCTGGCAGCCTAACAACGCCTTTCACTGTAAGTGTTATTCGCCAGTCTTTGCTGAAGGCTACATCAAGAGGAAACAAACCTTAGAGATAGAACGTAGAACTACTTTATTGTGTCAAGTGTCAAGAAGCTAGCCCAAACCGTGTATGATTTAGAGTTTGAACTACATTTGTCAATATAGGAGAAAACATCGTGAAACCTAAAAATTCAAACTGTTGCTGCAAACGAATGCTTCAACCTAGAAGAACAAAACTTGGGCATCCAAGTGGGAATGGTGTACTGATCATTACTTGAAAGTATCATGACGATTGGATAAAAAAATATATGTTGAGATTTCAGGAGACTCTAGTTTTTTGAAAGTTTGGCAACCCCTTTCAATATAAGTGTTATTCGAAAGTCCCTGCTTTAGGCTACATCAAGAGGAAACAAACCTTAGATATAGAATGTAGAACTACTTTATTGTGTCAAGTTTCGAGAAGCTAGCACAAACCGTGTTTGATTTAGAGTTCTAGCTGCATCTGTCAATATAGGAGAAAACAGAGTGAAACCTAGAAATTCAAACTGTTACTGCAAACGAATGCATCAACCAAGGAGAACGAAACTTGGGCATCCAAGTTTGATTGGTGTACTGCTCATTACTTGAAAGTATCATTAAGGTCGGAAGAAAAATATGTGTTGAGATTTCAGGAGACTCTAGTTGTTTGGCAGCCTAACAACGCCTTTCATTGAAAGTGTTATTCGCCAGTCTGTGCTGAAGGCTACATCAAGAGGAAACAAACCTTAAGGATAGAATGTAGAACTACTTTATTGTGTCAAGTTTCAAGAAGCTAGCCCAAACCGTGTATGATTTAGAGTTTGAATTACATTTGTCAATATAGGAGAAAACAGAGTGAATCCTAAAAATTCAAACTGTTCCTGCAAACGAATGCTTCAACGTAGGAGAATGAAACTTGAGCTTCCAAGTGGGATTGGTGTACTGATCATTACTTGAAAGAATCATGAAGATTGGATGAAAAAAATATATGATGAGATTTCAGGAGACTGTAGTTTTTGGAAGTTTGGCAACCCCTTTCAATAAAAGTGTTATTCGCCAGTCTGTGCTGAAGGCTACATCAAGAGGAAACAAACCTTAGGGAGAGAACGTAGAACTACTTTATTGTGTCATGTTTCAAGTAGCTAGCACAAACCGTGTTTGATTTAAAGTTCTAACTGCATCTGTCAACATAGGAGAAAACAGAGTGAAACCTAAAAATTCAATCTGTTCCTGCAAACGAATGCTTCAACCTAGAAGAACAAAACTTGGGCATCCAAGTGGGAATGGTGTACTGATCATTACTTGAATGTATCATGAAGATTGGATGAAAAAATATATGTTGAGATTTCAGGAGACTCTAGTTTTTTGAAAGTTTGGCAACCCCTTTCAATATAAGTGTTATTCACCGGTCCCTGCTTTAGGCTACATCAAGAGTAAACAAACCTTAGAGATAGAACGTAGTACTACTTTATTGTGTCAAGTTTCAAGAAGCTAGCACAAACCGTGTTTGATTTAGAGTTCTAGCTGCATCTGTCAATATAGGAGAAAACAGAGTGAAACCTAGAAATTCAAACTGTTACTGCAAACGAATGCATCAACCTAGGAGAACGAAACTTGGGCATCCAAGTTTGATTGGTGTACTGCTCATTACTTGAAAGTATCATTAAGGTCGGAAAAAAAATATGTGTTGAGATTTCAGGAGACTCTAGTTTTTTCGCAGCCTAACAACGCCTTTCATTGAAAGTGTTATCGCCAGTCTGTGCTGAAGGCTACATCAAGAGGAAACAAACCTTAGGGATAGAATGTAGAACTACTTGACTGTGTCAAGTTTCAAGAAGCTAGCCCAAACCGTGTATGATTTAGAGTTTTAACTACATTTGTCAATATAGGAGAAAACAGAGTGAAACCTAAAAATTCAAACTGTTACTGCAAACCAATGCTTCAACGTAGGAGAATGAAACTTGAGCATCCAAGTGGGATTGGTGTACTGATCATTACTTGAAAATATCATGAAGATTGGATGAAAAAATATGTGTTGAGATTTCAGAAGACTCTAGTTTTTGGAAGTTTGGCAACCCCTTTTCAATAAAAGTGTTATTCGCCAGTCCCTGCATTAGGCTACATCAAGAGGAAACAAACCTTAGAGATAGAACGTAGAACTACTGTATTGTGTCCAGTATCAAGAAACTAGCACAAACCGTGTTTGATTTAGAGTCCGAACTGCATCTGTCAATATAGGACAAAACAGAGTGAAACCTAAAAAAAAACTGTTACTGCAAACGCATGCATCAACCTAGGAGAACGAAACTCTGGCATCCAAGTTTGATTGGTGTACTGCTCATTACTTGAAAGTATCATGAAGTTTGGAAAAAAAAAATATGTGTTGAGATTTCAATCCATTTCAATAAAAGTGTTATTCGCCAGTCCCTGCATTAGGCTACATAAAGAGGAAACAAACCTTAGAGATAGAACGTAGAACTATTGTATTGTGTCCATATCAAGAAGCTAGCACAAACCGTGTTTGATTTAGAGTTCGAACTGCATCTGTCAATATAGGACAAAACAGAGTGAAACCTAAAAATTCAAACTGTTACTGCAAACACATGCATCAACCTAGGAGAACGAAACTTGGGCATCCAAGTTTGATTGGTGTACTGCTCATTACTTGAAAGTATCATGAAGGTTGGAAAAAAAAAATATGTGTTGAGATTTCAGGAGACTGTAGTTTTTTGGCAGCCTAACAACGCCTTTCATTGAAAGTGTTATTCGTCAGTCTCTGCTGAAGGCTACATCAAGAGGAAACAAACCTTGGAGATAAAACGTAGAACTACTTTATTGTGTCAAGTTTCAAGAAGCTAGCACAAATCGTGTATGATTTAGAGTTTGAACTACATTTGTCAATATAGGAGAAAACAGAGTGAAACCTAAAAATTCAAACTGTTACTACAAACGAATGCTTCAACGTAGGAGACTGAAACTTGAGCATCCAAGTGGGATTGGTGTACTGATCATTACTTGAAAGTATCATGAAAATTGGATGAAAAAATATATGTTGAGATTTTGGAAGACTCTCGTTTTTGGACGTTTGGCAATCCATTTCAATAAAAGTATTATTCGCCAGTCCCTTCATGAGGCTAAATCAAGAGGAAACAAACCTTAGAGATAGAACGTGGAACTACAGTATTTTGTCGAATTTCAAGAAGCTAGCACAAACCGTGTTTGATTTAGAGTTCGAACTGCTTCTGTCAATATAGGACAAAACAGAGTGAAACCTAAAAATTCAAACTGTTACTGCAAACGCATGCATCAACCTAGGAGAACGAAACATGGGCATCCAAGTTTGATTGGTGTACTGCTCATTACTTGAAAGTATCATGAAGGTTGGAAAAAAAATATGTGTTGAGATTTCAGGAGACTCTAGTTTTTTGAAAGTTTGGCAACCACTTTCAATATAAGTGTTATTCGCCAGTCCCTGCTTTAGGCTACATCAAGAGGAAACAAACCTTAGAGATAGAACGTAGAACTACTTTATTGTGTCGAGTTTCAAGAAGCTAACACAGACCGTATTTGATTTAGAGTTCTAGCTGCATCTGTCAATATAGGAGAAAACAGAGTGAAACCTAGAAATTCAAACTGTTACTGCAAACGCATGCATCAACCTAGGAGAACGAAACTTGGGCATCCAAGATTGATTGGTGTACTGCTCATTACTTGAAAGTATCATTAAAATCGGAAAAAAAAATTGTGTTGAGATTTCAGGAGACTCTGGTTTTTTTGCAGCCTAACAACGCCTTTCATTGTAATTGTTATTCGCCAGTCTGTGCTAAAGGCTACATCAAGACGAAACAAACCTTAGGAATAGAATGTAGAACTACTTTATTGTTCAAGTTTCAAGAAGCTAGCAAAAACCGTGTATGATTTAGAGTTTGAACTACATTTGTCAATATAGGAGAAAACAGAGTGAAACCTAAAAATTCAAACTGTTACTGCAAACCAATGCTTCAACGTAGGAAAATGAAACATGAGCATCCAAGTGGGATTGGTGTACTGATCATTACTTGAAAGTATCATGAAGATTGGAAAAAAAATATATGTTGAGATTTCAGAAGACTCTAGATTTTGGAAGTTTGGCAACCCCTTTCAATATAAGTGTTATTCGCCAGTCCCTGCTTTAGGCTACATCAAGAGGAAACAAACCTTAGAGATAGAACGTAGAACTACTTTATTGTGTCAAGTTCCAAGAAGCTATCAAAAACCGTGTTTGATTTAGAGTTCTAGCTGCATCTGTCAATATAGGAGAAAAGAGAGTGAAACCTAGAAATTCAAACTGTTACTGCAAACGAATGCATCAACCTAGGAGAACGAAACTTGGGCATCCAAGTTTGATTGGTGTACTGCTCATTACTTGAAAGTATCATTAAGGTCGGAAAAAAAATATGTGTTGAGATTTCAGGAGACTCTAGTTATTTGGCAGCCTAACAACGCCTTTCATTGAAAGTGTTATTCGCCAGTCTGTGCTAAAGGCTACATCAAGAGGAAACAAACCTTAGAAATAGAATGCAGAACTCCTTTATTGTGTCAAATTTCAAGAAGCTAGCCCAAACCGTGTATGATTTAGAGTTTGAACTACATTTGTCAATATAGGAGAAAACAGAGTGAAACCTAAAAATTCAAACTGTTCCTGCAAACGAATGCTTCAACGTAGGAGAATGAAACTTGAGCATCCAAGTGGGATTGGTGTACTGATCATTACTTGAAAGTATCATGAAGATTGGATGAAAAAATATATCATGAGATTTAAGGAGACTGTAGTTTTTGGAAGTTTGGCCACCCCTTTCAATAAAAGTGTTATTCGCCAGTCTGTGCTGAAGGCTACATCAAGAGGAAACAAACCTTAGGGATAGAACGTAGAACTACTTTATTGTGTCATGTTTCAACTAGCTAGCACAAACCGTGTTTGATTTAAAGTTCTAACTGCATCTGTCAACATAGGAGAAAACAGAGTGAAACCTAAAAATTCAAACTGTTCCTGCAAACGAATGCTTCAACCTAGAAGAACAAAACTTGGGCATCCAAGTGGGAATGGTTTACTGATCATTACTTGAATGTATCATGAAGATTGGATGAAAAAATATATGTTGAGATTTCAGGAGACTCTAGTTTTTTGAAAGTTTGGCAACCCCTTTCAATATAAGTGTTATTCACCAGTCCCTGCTTTAGGCTACATCAAGAGGAAACAAACCTTAGAGATAGAACGTAGAACTACTTTATTGTGTCAATTTCAAGAAGCTAGCACAAACCGTGTTTGATTTAGAGTTCTAGCTGCATCTGTCAATATAGGAGAAAACAGAGTGAAACCTAGAAATTCAAACTGTTACTGCAAACGAATGCATCAACCTAGGAGAACGAAACTTGGGCATCCAAGTTTGATTGGTGTACTGCTCATTACTTGAAAGTATCATTAAGGTCGGAAAAAAAATATGTGTTGAGATTTCAGGAGACTCTAGTTTTTTGGCAGCCTAACAACGCCTTTCATTGACAGTGTTATTCGCCAGTCTGTGCTGAAGGCTACATCAAGAGGAAACAAACCTTAGGGATAGAATGTAGAACTACTTGACTGTGTCAAGTTTCAAGAAGCTAGCCCAAACCGTGTATGATTTAGAGTTTGAACTACATTTGTCAATATAGGAGAAAACAGATTGAAACCTAAAAATTCAAACTGTTACTGCAAACCAATGCTTCAACGTAGGAAAATGAAATTTGAGCTTCCAAGTTGGATTGGTGTACTGATCATTACTTGAAAGTATCATGAAGATTGGATGAAAAAATATATGTTGAGATTTCAGAAGACTCTAGTTTTTGGAAGTTTGGCAACCCCTTTCAATAAAAGTGTTATTCGCCAGTCCCTGCATTAGGCTACATCAAGAGGAAACAAACCTTAGAGATAGAACGTAGAACTACAGTATTTTGTCAAGTTTCAAGAAGCTAGCACAAACCGTGTTTGATTTAGAGTTCAAACTGCATCTGTCAATATACTACAAAACAGAGTGAAACCTAAAAATTCAAACTGTTACTGCAAACGCATGCATCAACCTAGGAGAACGAAACTTGGTCATCCAATTTTGATTGGTGTACTGCTCATTACTTGAAAGTATCATGAAGGTTGGAAAAAAAAATATGTGTTGAGATTTCAGGAGACTGTAGTTTTTTGGCAGCCTAACAACGCCTTTCATTGAAAGTGTTATTCGTCAGTCTCTGCTGAAGGCTACAAGAGGATACAAACCTTGGAGATAAAACGTAGAACTACTTTATTGTGTCAAGTTTCAAGAAGCTAGCACAAACCGTGTATGATTTAGAGTTTGAACTACATTTGTCAATATAGGAGAAAACAGAGTGAAACCAAAAAATTCAAACTGTTACTACAAACGAATGCTTCAACGTAGGAGACTGAAACTTGAGCATCCAAGTGGGATTGGTGTACTGATCATTACTTGAAAGTATCATGAAAATTGGATGAAAAAATATATGTTGAGATTTCAGAAGACTCTCGTTTTTGGACGTTTGGCAATCCATTTCAATAAAAGTATTATTCGCCAGTCCCTTCATGAGGCTAAATCAAGAGGAAACAAACCTTAGAGATAGAACGTGGAACTACAGTATTTTGTCGAGTTTCAAGAAGCTAGCACAAACCGTGTTTGATTTAGAGTTCGAACTGCATCTGTCAATATAGGACAAAACAGAGTGAAACCTAAAAATTCAAACTGTTACTGCAAACGCATGCATCAACCTAGGAGAACGAAACTTGGTCATCCAAGTTTGATTGGTGTACTGCTCATTACTTGAAAGTATCATGAAGGTTGGAAAAAAAATATGTGTTGAGATTTCAGGAGACTGTAGTTTTTTGGCAGCCTAACAACGCCTTTCATTGAAAGTGTTATTCGTCAGTCTCTGCTGAAGGCTACATCAAGAGGAAACAAACTTTGGAGATAAAACGTAGAACTACTTTATTGTGTCAAGTTTCAAGAAGCTAGCACAAACCGTGTATGATTAGAGTTTGAACTACATTTGTCAATATAGGAGAAAAGAGAGTGAAACCTAAAAATTCAAACTGTTACTACAAACGAATGCTTCAACATAGGAGATTGAAACTTGAGCTTCCAAGTGGGATTTGTGTACTGATCATTACTTGAAAGTATCATGAAGATTGGATGAAAAAATATATGTTGAGATTTCAGAAGACTCTAGTTTTTGGACGTTTGGCAATCACTTTCAATAAAAGTGTTATTCGCCAGTCCCTGCATTAGGCTACATCAAGAGGAAACAAACCTTAGAGATAGAACGTAGAACTATTGTATTGTGTCCAGTATCAAGAAACTAGCACAAACCGTGTTTGATTTAGAGTTCGAACTGCATCTGTCAATATAGGACAAAACAGAGTGAAACCTAAAAATTCAAACTGTTATTGCAAACGAATGCTTCAACCTAGGAGAACGAAAATGGGCATCCAAGTTTGATTGGTGCACTGCTCATTACTTGAAAGTATCATGAAGGTTGGAAGAAAAAATATATGATGAGATTTTAGGAGACTGTAGTTTTTTGGCAGCCTAACATCGCCTTTCATTGTAAGTGTTATTCCCCAGTCTGTGCTGAAGGCTACATCAAGAGGAAACAAACCTTAGGGATAGAATGTAAAACTACTTTATTGTGTCAAGTTTCAAGAAGCTAGCCCAAACCGTGTATGATTTAGAGTTTGAACTACATTTGTCAATATAGGAGAAAACAGAGTGAAACCTAAAAATTCATACTGTTCCTGCAAACGAATGCTTCATCCTAGAAGAACAAAACTTGGGCATCCAAGTGGGAATGGTGTACTGATCATTACTTGAATGTATCATGAAGATTGGATGAAAAAATATATACTGAGATTTCAGGAGACTCTAGTTTTTTGAAAGTTTGGCAACCCCTTTCAATATAAGTGTTATTCGCCAGTCCCTGCTTTAGGCTACATCAAGAGGAAACAAACCTTAGAGATAGAACGTAGAACTACTTTATTGTGTCGAGTTTCAAGAAGCTAACACAGACCGTATTTGATTTAGAGTTCTAGCTGCATCTGTCAATATAGGAGAAAACAGAGTGAAACCTAGAAATTCAAACTGTTACTGCAAACGCATGCATCAACCTAGGAGAACGAAACTTGGGCATCCAAGTTTGATTGGTGTACTGCTCATTACTTGAAAGTATCATTAAAATCGAAAAAAAAATTTGTGTTGAGATTTCAGGAGACTCTAGTTTTTTTGCAGCCTAACAACGCCTTTCATTGTAAGTGTTATTCGCCAGTCTGTGCTAAAGGCTACATCAAGAGGAAACAAACCTTAGGAATAGAATGTAGAACTACTTTATTTTTCAAGTTTCAAGAAGCTAGCAAAAACCGTGTATGATTTAGAGTTTGAACTACATTTGTCAATATAGGAGAAAACAGAGTGAAACCTAAAAATTCAAACTGTTACTGCAAACCAATGCTTCAACGTAGGAAAATGAAACTTGAGCATCCAAGTGGGATTGGTGTACTGATCATTACTTGAAAGTCTCATGAAGATTGGAAAAAAAAATATATGTTGAGATTTCAGAAGAGTCTAGTTTTTGGAAGTTTGGCAACCCCTTTCAATATAAGTGTTATTCTCCAGTCCCTGCTTTAGGCTACATCAAGAGGAAACAAACCTTAGAGATAGAACGTAGAACTACTTTATTGTGTCAAGTTCCAAGAAGCTAGCAAAAACCGTGTTTGATTTAGAGTTCTAGTTGCATCTGTCAATATAGGAGAAAAGAGAGTGAAACCTAGAAATTCAAACTGTTACTGCAAACGAATGCATCAACCTAGGAGAACGAAACTTGGGCATCCAAGTTTGATTGGTGTACTGCTCATTACTTGAAAGTATCATTAAGTTCGGAAAAAAAATATGTGTTGAGATTTCAGGAGACTCTAGTTTTTTGGCAGCCTAACAACGCCTTTCATTGAAAGTGTTATTCGCCAGTCTGTGCTGAAGGCTACATCAAGAGGAAACAAACCTTAGAAATAGAAAGCAGAACTCCTTTATTGTGTCAAATTTCAAGAAGCTAGCCCAAACCGTGTATGATTTAGAGTTTGAACTACATTTGTCAATATAGGAGAAAACAGAGTGAAACCTAAAAATTCAAACTGTTCCTGCAAACGAATGCTTCAACATATTAGAATGAAACTAGAGCATCCAAGTGGGATTGGTGTACTGATCATTACTTGAAAGTATCATGAAGATTGGATTAAAAAATATATGATGAGATTTCAGGAGACTGTAGTTTTTGTAAGTTTGGCAACCCCTTTCAATAAAAGTGTTATTCGCCAGTCTGTGCTGAAGGCTACATCAAGAGGAAACAAACCTTAGGGATAGAATGTAGAACTACTTTATTGTGTCATGTTTCAACTAGCTAGCAAAAACCGTGTTTGATTTAAAGTTCTAACTGCATCTGTCAACATAGGAGAAAACAGAGTGAAACCTAAAAATTCAAACTGCTCCTGCAAACGAATGCTTCAACCTAGAAGAACAAAACTTGGGCATCCAAGTGGGAATGGTTTACTGATCATTACTTGAATGTATCATGAAGATTGGATGAAAAAATATATGTTGAGATTTCAGGAGACTCTAGTTTTTTGAAAGTTTGGCAACCCCTTTCAATATAAGTGTTATTCGCCAGTCCCTGCTTTAGGCTACATCAAGAGGAAACAAACCTTAGAGATAGAACGTAGAACTACTATATTGTGTCAAGTTTCAAGAAGCTAGCACAAACCGTGTTTGATTTTGAGTTCTAGCTGCATCTGTCAATATAGGAGAAAACAGAGTGATACCTAGAAATTCAAACTGTTACTACAAACGAATGCATCAACCTAGGAGAACGAAACTTGGGCATCCAAGTTTGATTGGTGTACTGCTCATTACTTGAAAGTATCATTAAGGTCGGAAAAAAAATATGTGTTGAGATTTCAGGAGACTCTAGTTTTTTGGCAGCCTAACAACGCCTTTCATTGAAAGTGTTATTCGCCAGTCTGTGCTGAAGGCTACATTAAGAGGAAACAAACCTTAGGGATAGAATGTAGAACTACTTGACTGTGTCATGTTTCAAGAAGCTAGCCCAAACCGTGTATGATTTAGAGTTTGAACTACATTTGTCAATATAGGAGAAAAAAGAGTGAAACCTAAAAATTCAAACTGTTACTGCAAACCAATGCTTCAACGTAGGAAAATGAAACTTGAGCTTCCAAGTGGGATTGGTGTACTGATCATTACTTGAAAGTATCATGAAGATTGGATGAAAAAATATATGTTGAGATTTCAGAAGACTCTAGTTTTTGGAAGTCTGGCAACCCCTTTCAATAAAAGTGTTATTCGCCAGTCCCTGCATTAGGCTACATCAAGAGGAAACAAACCTTAGAGATAGAACGTAGAACTACAGTATTTTGTCAAGTTTCAAGAAGCTAGCACAAACCGTGTTTGATTTAGAGTTCAAACTGCATCTGTCAATATACTACAAAACAGAGTGAAACCTAAAAATTCAAACTGTTACTGCAAACGCATGCATCAACCTAGGAGAACGAAACTTGGGCATCCAAGTTTGATTGGTGTACTGCTCATTACTTGAAAGTATCATGAAGGTTGGAAAATAAATATGTGTTGAGATTTCAGGAGACTGTAGTTTTTTGGCAGCCTAACAACGCCTTTCATTGAAAGTGTTATTCGTCAGTCTCTGCTGAAGGCTACATGAAGAGGAAACAAACCTTGGAGATAAAACGTAGAACTACTTTATTGTGTCAAGTTTCAAGAAGCTAGCACAAACCGTGTATGATTTAGAGTTTGAACTACATTTGTCAATATAGGAGAAAACAGAGTGAAACCAAAAAATTCAAACTGTTACTACAAACGAATGCTTCAACGTAGGAGACTGAAACTTGAGCATCCAAGTGGGATTGGTGTACTGATCATTACTTGAAAGTATCATGAAAATTGGATGAAAAAATATATGTTGAGATTTCAGAAGACTCTCGTTTTTGGACGTTTGGCAATCCATTTCAATAAAAGTATTATTCGCCAGTCCCTTCATGAGGCTAAATCAAGAGGAAACAAACCTTAGAGATAGAACGTGGAACTACAGTATTTTGTCGAGTTTCAAGAAGCTAGCACAAACCGTGTTTGATTTAGAGTTCGAACTGCATCTGTCAATATAGGACAAAACAGAGTGAAACCTAAAAATTCAAACTGTTACTGCAAACGCATGCATCAACCTAGGAGAACGAAACTTGGTCATCCAAGTTTGATTGGTGTACTGCTCATTACTTGAAAGTATCATGAAGGTTGGAAAAAAAATATGTGTTGAGATTTCAGGAGACTGTAGTTTTTTGGCAGCCTAACAACGCCTTTCATTGAAAGTGTTATTCGTCAGTCTCTGCTGAAGGCTACATCAAGAGGAAACAAACTTTGGAGATAAAACGTAGAACTACTTTATTGTGTCAAGTTTCAAGAAGCTAGCACAAACCGTGTATGATTAGAGTTTGAACTACATTTGTCAATATAGGAGAAAAGAGAGTGAAACCTAAAAATTCAAACTGTTACTACAAACGAATGCTTCAACATAGGAGATTGAAACTTGAGCTTCCAAGTGGGATTTGTGTACTGATCATTACTTGAAAGTATCATGAAGATTGGATGAAAAAATATATGTTGAGATTTCAGAAGACTCTAGTTTTTGGACGTTTGGCAATCACTTTCAATAAAAGTGTTATTCGCCAGTCCCTGCATTAGGCTACATCAAGAGGAAACAAACCTTAGAGATAGAACGTAGAACTATTGTATTGTGTCCAGTATCAAGAAACTAGCACAAACCGTGTTTGATTTAGAGTTCGAACTGCATCTGTCAATATAGGACAAAACAGAGTGAAACCTAAAAATTCAAACTGTTATTGCAAACGAATGCTTCAACCTAGGAGAACGAAAATGGGCATCCAAGTTTGATTGGTGCACTGCTCATTACTTGAAAGTATCATGAAGGTTGGAAGAAAAAATATATGATGAGATTTTAGGAGACTGTAGTTTTTTGGCAGCCTAACATCGCCTTTCATTGTAAGTGTTATTCCCCAGTCTGTGCTGAAGGCTACATCAAGAGGAAACAAACCTTAGGGATAGAATGTAAAACTACTTTATTGTGTCAAGTTTCAAGAAGCTAGCCCAAACCGTGTATGATTTAGAGTTTGAACTACATTTGTCAATATAGGAGAAAACAGAGTGAAACCTAAAAATTCATACTGTTCCTGCAAACGAATGCTTCATCCTAGAAGAACAAAACTTGGGCATCCAAGTGGGAATGGTGTACTGATCATTACTTGAATGTATCATGAAGATTGGATGAAAAAATATATACTGAGATTTCAGGAGACTCTAGTTTTTTGAAAGTTTGGCAACCCCTTTCAATATAAGTGTTATTCGCCAGTCCCTGCTTTAGGCTACATCAAGAGGAAACAAACCTTAGAGATAGAACGTAGAACTACTTTATTGTGTCGAGTTTCAAGAAGCTAACACAGACCGTATTTGATTTAGAGTTCTAGCTGCATCTGTCAATATAGGAGAAAACAGAGTGAAACCTAGAAATTCAAACTGTTACTGCAAACGCATGCATCAACCTAGGAGAACGAAACTTGGGCATCCAAGTTTGATTGGTGTACTGCTCATTACTTGAAAGTATCATTAAAATCGAAAAAAAAAATTTGTGTTGAGATTTCAGGAGACTCTAGTTTTTTTGCAGCCTAACAACGCCTTTCATTGTAAGTGTTATTCGCCAGTCTGTGCTAAAGGCTACATCAAGAGGAAACAAACCTTAGGAATAGAATGTAGAACTACTTTATTTTTCAAGTTTCAAGAAGCTAGCAAAAACCGTGTATGATTTAGAGTTTGAACTACATTTGTCAATATAGGAGAAAACAGAGTGAAACCTAAAAATTCAAACTGTTACTGCAAACCAATGCTTCAACGTAGGAAAATGAAACTTGAGCATCCAAGTGGGATTGGTGTACTGATCATTACTTGAAAGTCTCATGAAGATTGGAAAAAAAAATATATGTTGAGATTTCAGAAGAGTCTAGTTTTTGGAAGTTTGGCAACCCCTTTCAATATAAGTGTTATTCTCCAGTCCCTGCTTTAGGCTACATCAAGAGGAAACAAACCTTAGAGATAGAACGTAGAACTACTTTATTGTGTCAAGTTCCAAGAAGCTAGCAAAAACCGTGTTTGATTTAGAGTTCTAGTTGCATCTGTCAATATAGGAGAAAAGAGAGTGAAACCTAGAAATTCAAACTGTTACTGCAAACGAATGCATCAACCTAGGAGAACGAAACTTGGGCATCCAAGTTTGATTGGTGTACTGCTCATTACTTGAAAGTATCATTAAGGTCGGAAAAAAAATATGTGTTGAGATTTCAGGAGACTCTAGTTTTTTGGCAGCCTAACAACGCCTTTCATTGAAAGTGTTATTCGCCAGTCTGTGCTGAAGGCTACATCAAGAGGAAACAAACCTTAGAAATAGAAAGCAGAACTCCTTTATTGTGTCAAATTTCAAGAAGCTAGCCCAAACCGTGTATGATTTAGAGTTTGAACTACATTTGTCAATATAGGAGAAAACAGAGTGAAACCTAAAAATTCAAACTGTTCCTGCAAACGAATGCTTCAACATATTAGAATGAAACTAGAGCATCCAAGTGGGATTGGTG
Organism: Callospermophilus lateralis; assembly: GCF_048772815.1. Lineage (NCBI taxonomy): Eukaryota > Metazoa > Chordata > Mammalia > Rodentia > Sciuridae > Callospermophilus > Callospermophilus lateralis. The sequence goes on along the minus strand of NW_027516588.1, from coordinate 498,202 downwards.
TACTGATCATTACTTGAAAGTATCATGAAGATTGGATTAAAAAATATATGATGAGATTTCAGGAGACTGTAGTTTTTGTAAGTTTGGCAACCCCTTTCAATAAAAGTGTTATTCGCCAGTCTGTGCTGAAGGCTACATCAAGAGGAAACAAACCTTAGGGATAGAATGTAGAACTACTTTATTGTGTCATGTTTCAACTAGCTAGCAAAAACCGTGTTTGATTTAAAGTTCTAACTGCATCTGTCAACATAGGAGAAAACAGAGTGAAACCTAAAAATTCAAACTGCTCCTGCAAACGAATGCTTCAACCTAGAAGAACAAAACTTGGGCATCCAAGTGGGAATGGTTTACTGATCATTACTTGAATGTATCATGAAGATTGGATGAAAAAATATATGTTGAGATTTCAGGAGACTCTAGTTTTTTGAAAGTTTGGCAACCCCTTTCAATATAAGTGTTATTCGCCAGTCCCTGCTTTAGGCTACATCAAGAGGAAACAAACCTTAGAGATAGAACGTAGAACTACTATATTGTGTCAAGTTTCAAGAAGCTAGCACAAACCATGTTTGATTTTGAGTTCTAGCTGCATCTGTCAATATAGGAGAAAACAGAGTGATACCTAGAAATTCAAACTGTTACTACAAACGAATGCATCAACCTAGGAGAACGAAACTTGGGCATCCAAGTTTGATTGGTGTACTGCTCATTACTTGAAAGTATCATTAAGGTCGGAAAAAAAATATGTGTTGAGATTTCAGGAGACTCTAGTTTTTTGGCAGCCTAACAACGCCTTTCATTGAAAGTGTTATTCGCCAGTCTGTGCTGAAGGCTACATTAAGAGGAAACAAACCTTAGGGATAGAATGTAGAACTACTTGACTGTGTCATGTTTCAAGAAGCTAGCCCAAACCGTGTATGATTTAGAGTTTGAACTACATTTGTCAATATAGGAGAAAAAAGAGTGAAACCTAAAAATTCAAACTGTTACTGCAAACCAATGCTTCAACGTAGGAAAATGAAACTTGAGCTTCCAAGTGGGATTGGTGTACTGATCATTACTTGAAAGTATCATGAAGATTGGATGAAAAAATATATGTTGAGATTTCAGAAGACTCTAGTTTTTGGAAGTCTGGCAACCCCTTTCAATAAAAGTGTTATTCGCCAGTCCCTGCATTAGGCTACATCAAGAGGAAACAAACCTTAGAGATAGAACGTAGAACTACAGTATTTTGTCAAGTTTCAAGAAGCTAGCACAAACCGTGTTTGATTTAGAGTTCAAACTGCATCTGTCAATATACTACAAAACAGAGTGAAACCTAAAAATTCAAACTGTTACTGCAAACGCATGCATCAACCTAGGAGAACGAAACTTGGGCATCCAAGTTTGATTGGTGTACTGCTCATTACTTGAAAGTATCATGAAGGTTGGAAAATAAATATGTGTTGAGATTTCAGGAGACTGTAGTTTTTTGGCAGCCTAACAACGCCTTTCATTGAAAGTGTTATTCGTCAGTCTCTGCTGAAGGCTACATGAAGAGGAAACAAACCTTGGAGATAAAACGTAGAACTACTTTATTGTGTCAAGTTTCAAGAAGCTAGCACAAACCGTGTATGATTTAGAGTTTGAACTACATTTGTCAATATAGGAGAAAACAGAGTGAAACCTAAAAATTCAAACTGTTACTACAAACGAATGCTTCAACGTAGGAGACTGAAACTTGAGCATCCAAGTGGGATTGGTGTACTGATCATTACTTGAAAGTATCATGAAAATTGGATGAAAAAATATATGTTGAGATTTCAGAAGACTCTCGTTTTTGGACGTTTGGCAATCCATTTCAATAAAAGTATTATTCGCCAGTCCCTTCATGAGGCTAAATCAAGAGGAAACAAACCTTAGAGATAGAACGTGGAACTACAGTATTTTGTCGAGTTTCAAAAAGCTAGCACAAACCGTGTTTGATTTAGAGTTCGAACTGCATCTGTCAATATAGGACAAAACAGAGTGAAACCTAAAAATTCAAACTGTTACTGCAAACGCATGCATCAACCTAGGAGAACGAAACATGGGCATCCAAGTTTGATTGGTGTACTGCTCATTACTTGAAAGTATCATGAAGGTTGGAAAAAAAATATGTGTTGAGATTTCAGGAGACTGTAGTTTTTTGGCAGCCTAACAACGCCTTTCATTGAAAGTGTTATTCGTCAGTCTCTGCTGAAGGCTACATCAAGAGGAAACACACCTTGGAGATAAAACGTAGAACTACTTTATTGTGTCAAGTTTCAAGAAGCTAGCACAAACCGTGTATGATTAGAGTTTGAACTACATTTGTCAATATAGGAGAAAAGAGAGTGAAACCTAAAAATTCAAACTGTTACTACAAACGAATGCTTCAACATAGGAGATTGAAACTTGAGCTTCCAAGTGGGATTGGTGTACTGATCATTACTTGAAAGTATCATGAAGATTGGATGAAAAAATATATGTTGAGATTTCAGAAGACTCTAGTTTTTGGACGTTTGGCAATCACTTTCAATAAAAGTGTTATTCGCCAGTCCCTGCATTAGGCTACATCAAGAGGAAACAAACCTTAGAGATAGAACGTAGAACTATTGTATTGTGTCCAGTATCAAGAAAGTAGCACAAACCGTGTTTGATTTAGAGTTCGAACTGCATCTGGCAATATAGGACAAAACAGAGTGAAACCTAAAAATTCAAACTGTTATTGCAAACGAATGCTTCAACCTAGGAGAACGAAAATGGGCATCCAAGTTTGATTGGTGCACTGCTCATTACTTGAAATTATCATGAAGGTCGGAAGAAAAAATATATGATGAGATTTTAGGAGACTGTAGTTTTTTGGCAGCCTAACATTGCCTTTCATTGTAAGTGTTATTCCCCAGTCTGTGCTGAAGGCTACATCAAGAGGAAACAAACCTTAGGGATAGAATGTAAAACTACTTTATTGTGTCAAGTTTCAAGAAGCTAGCCCAAACCGTGTATGATTTAGAGTTTGAACTACATTTGTCAATATAGGAGAAAACAGAGTGAAACCTAAAAATTCATACTGTTCCTGCAAACGAATGCTTCAACCTAGAAGAACAAAACTTGGGCATCCAAGTGGGAATGGTGTACTGATCATTACTTGAATGTATCATTTAGATTGGATGAAAAAATATATATTGAGATTTCAGGAGACTGTAGTTTTTTGAAAGTTTGGCAACCCCTTTCAATATAAGTGTTATTCGCCAGTCCCTGCTTTAGGCTACATCAAGAGGAAACAAACCTTAGAGATAGAACGTAGAACTACTTTATTGTGTCGAGTTTCAAGAAGCTAACACAGACCGTATTTGATTTAGAGTTCTAGCTGCATCTGTCAATATAGGAGAAAACAGAGTGAAACCTAGAAATTCAAACTGTTACTGCAAACGCATGCATCAACCTAGGAGAACGAAACTTGGGCATCCAAGTTTGATTGGTGTACTGCTCATTACTTGAAAGTATCATTAAAATCGAAAAAAAAAATTTGTGTTGAGATTTCAGGAGACTCTAGTTTTTTTGCAGCCTAACAACGCCTTTCATTGTAAGTGTTATTCGCCAGTCTGTGCTAAAGGCTACATCAAGAGGAAACAAACCTTAGGAATAGAATGTAGAACTACTTTATTTTTCAAGTTTCAAGAAGCTAGCAAAAACCGTGTATGATTTAGAGTTTGAACTACATTTGTCAATATAGGAGAAAACAGAGTGAAACCTAAAAATTCAAACTGTTACTGCAAACCAATGCTTCAACGTAGGAAAATGAAACTTGAGCATCCAAGTGGGATTGGTGTTCTGATCATTACTTGAAAGTATCATGAAGATTGGAAAAAAAAATATATGTTGAGATTTCAGAAGACTCTAGTTTTTGGAAGTTTGGCAACCCCTTTCAATATAAGTGTTATTCGCCAGTCCCTGCTTTAGGCTACATCAAGAGGAAACAAACCTTAGAGATAGAACGTAGAAGAACTTTATTGTGTCAAGTTCCAAGAAGCTATCAAAAACCGTGTTTGATTTAGAGTTCTAGTTGCATCTGTCAATATAGGAGAAAAGAGAGTGAAACCTAGAAATTCAAACTGTTACTGCAAACGAATGCTTCAACCTAGGAGAACGAAACTTGGGCATCCAAGTTTGATTGGTGTACTGCTCATTACTTGAAAGTATCATTAAGGTCGGAAAAAAAATATGTGTTGAGATTTCAGGAGACTCTAGTTTTTTGGCAGCCTAACAACGCCTTTCATTGAAAGTGTTATTCGCCAGTCTGTGCTGAAGGCTACATCAAGAGGAAACAAACCTTAGAAATAGAAAGCAGAACTCCTTTATTGTGTCAAATTTCAAGAAGCTAGCCCAAACCGTGTATGATTTAGAGTTTGAACTACATTTGTCAATATAGGAGAAAACAGAGTGAAACCTAAAAATTCAAACTGTTCCTGCAAACGAATGGTTCAACGTAGGAGAATGAAACTTGAGCATCCAAGTGGGACTGGTGTACTGATCATTACTTGAAAGTATCATGAAGATTGGATGAAAAAATATATGATGAGATTTCAGGAGACTGTAGTTTTTGGAAGTTTGGCAACCCGTTTCAATAAAAGTGTTATTCGCCAGTCTGTGCTGAAGGCTACATCAAGAGGAAACAAACCTTAGGGATAGAACGTAGAACTACTTTATTGTGTCATGTTTCAACTAGCTAGCACAAACCGTGTTTGATTTAAAGTTCTAACTGCATCTGTCAACATAGGAGAAAACAGAGTGAAACCTAAAAATTCAAACTGTTCCTGCAAACGAATGCTTCAACCTAGAAGAACAAAAGTTGGGCATCCAAGTGGGAATGGTTTACTGATCATTACTTGAAGGTATCATGAAGATTGAATGAAAAAATATATGTTGAGATTTCAGGAGACTCTAGTTTTTTGAAAGTTTGGCAACCCCTTTAAATATAAGTGTTATTCGCTAGTTCCTGCTTTAGGCTTCATCAAGAGGAAACAAACCTTAGAGATAGAACGTAGAACTACTTTATTGTGTCAAGTTCCAAGAAGCTAGCAAAAACCGTGTTTGATTTAGAGTTCTAGTTGCATCTGTCAATATAGGAAAAAAGAGAGTGAAACCTAGAAATTCAACCTGTTACTGCAAACGAATGCATCAACCTAGGAGAACGAAACTTGGGCATCCAAGTTTGATTGGTGTACTGCTCATTACTTGAAAGTATCATTAAGGTCGGAAAAAAAATATGTGTTGAGATTTCAGGAGACTCTAGTTTTTTGGCAGCCTAACAACGCCTTTCATTGAAAGTGTTATTCGCCAGTCTGTGCTGAAGGCTACATCAAGAGGAAACAAACCTTAGAAATAGAAAGCAGAACTCCTTTATTGTGTCAAATTTCAAGAAGCTAGCCCAAACCGTGTATGATTTAGAGTTTGAACTACATTTGTCAATATAGGAGAAAACAGAGTGAAACCTAAAAATTCAAACTGTTCCTGCAAACGAATGCTTCAACGTAGGAGAATGAAACTTGAGCATCCAAGTGGGATTGGTGTACTGATCATTACTTGAAAGTATCATGAAGATTGGATGAAAAAATATATGATGAGATTTCAGGAGACTGTAGTTTTTGGAAGTTTGGCAAGCCCTTTCAATAAAAGTGTTATTCGCCAGTCTGTGCTGAAGGCTACATCAAGAGGAAACAAACCTTAGGGATAGAACGTAGAACTACTTTATTGTGTCATGTTTCAACTAGCTAGCAAAAACCGTGTTTGATTTAAAGTTCTAACTGCATCTGTCAACATAGGAGAAAACAGAGTGAAACCTAAAAATTCAAACTGTTCCTGCAAACGAATGCTTCAACCTAGAAGAACAAAACTTGGGCATCCAAGTGGGAATGGTTTACTGATCATTACTTGAATGTATCATGAAGATTGGATGAAAAAATATATGTTGAGATTTCAGGAGACTCTAGTTTTTTGAAAGTTTGGCAACCCCTTTCAATATAAGTGTTATTCGCCAGTCCCTGCTTTAGGCTACATCAAGAGGAAACAAACCTTAGAGATAGAACGTAGAACTACTATATTGTGTCAAGTTTCAAGAAGCTAGCACAAACCGTGTTTGATTTAGAGTTCTAGCTGCATCTGTCAATATAGGAGAAAACAGAGTGAAACCTAGAAATTCAAACTGTTACTACAAACGAATGCATCAACCTAGGAGAACGAAACTTGGGCATCCAAGTTTGATTGGTGTACTGCTCATTACTTGAAAGTATCATTAAGGTCGGAAAAAAAATATGTGTTGAGATTTCAGGAGACTCTAGTTTTTTGGCAGCCTAACAACGCCTTTCATTGAAAGTGTTATTCGCCAGTCTGTGCTGAAGGCTACATTAAGAGGAAACAAACCTTAGGGATAGAATGTAGAACTACTTGACTGTGTCAAGTTTCAAGAAGCTAGCCCAAACCGTGTATGATTTAGAGTTTGAACTACATTTGTCAATATAGGAGAAAACAGAGTGAAACCTAAAAATTCAAACTGTTACTGCAAACCAATGCTTCAACGTAGGAAAATGAAACTTGAGCTTCCAAGTGGGATTGGTGTACTGATCATTACTTGAAAGTATCATGAAGATTGGATGAAAAAATATATGTTGAGATTTCAGAAGACTCTAGTTTTTGGAAGTTTGGCAACCCCTTTCAATAAAAGTGTTATTCGCCAGTCCCTGCATTAGGCTACATCAAGAGGAAACAAACCTTAGAGATAGAACATAGAACTACAGTATTTTGTCAAGTTTCAAGAAGCTAGCACAAACCGTGTTTGATTTAGAGTTCAAACTGCATCTGTCAATATACTACAAAACAGAGTGAAACCTAAAAATTCAAACTGTTACTGCAAACGCATGCATCAACCTAGGAGAACGAAACTTAGGCATCCAAGTTTGATTGGTGTACTGCTCATTACTTGAAAGTATCATGAAGGTTGGAAAAAAAAATATGTGTTGAGATTTCAGGAGACTGTAGTTTTTTGGCAGCCTAACAACGCCTTTCATTGAAAGTGTTATTCGTCAGTCTCTGCTGAAGGCTACAAGAGGATACAAACCTTTAAGATAAAACGTAGAACTACTTTATTGTGTCAAGTTTCAAGAAGCTAGCACAAACCGTGTATGATTTAGAGTTTGAACTACATTTGTCATTATAGGAGAAAACAGAGTGAAACCTAAAAATTCAAACTGTTACTACAAACGAATGCTTCAACGTAGGAGACTGAAACTTGAGCATCCAAGTGGGATTGGTGTACTGATCATTACTTGAAAGTATCATGAAAATTGGATGAAAAAATATATGTTGAGATTTCAGAAGACTCTCGTTTTTGGACGTTTGGCAATCCATTTCAATAAAAGTGTAATTCGCCAGTCCCTGCATTAGGCTACATCAAGAGGAAACAAACCTTAGAGATAGAACGTAGAACTACTGTATTGTGTCCAGTATCAAGAAGCCAGCACAAACCGTGTTTGATTTAGACTTCGAACTGCATCTGTCAATATAGGACAAAACAGAGTGAAACCTAAAAATTCAAACTGTTACTGCAAACGCATGCATCAACCTAGGAGAACGAAACATGGGCATCCAAGTTTGATTGGTGTACTGCTCATTACTTGAAAGTATCATGAAGGTTGGAAAAAAAATATGTGTTGAGATTTCAGGAGACTGTAGTTTTTTGGCAGCCTAACAACGCCTTTCATTGAAAGTGTTATTCGTCAGTCTCTGCTGAAGGCTACATCAAGAGGAAACAAACCTTGGAGATAAAACGTAGAACTACTTTATTGTGTCAAGTTTCAAGAAGCTAGCACAAACCGTGTATGATTAGAGTTTGAACTACATTTGTCAATATAGGAGAAAAGAGAGTGAAACCTAAAAATTCAAACTGTTACTACAAACGAATGCTTCAACATAGGAGATTGAAACTTGAGCTTCCAAGTGGGATTGGTGTACTGATCATTACTTGAAAGTATCATGAAGATTGGATGAAAAAATATATGTTGAGATTTCAGAAGACTCTAGTTTTTGGACGTTTGGCAATCACTTTCAATAAAAGTGTTATTCGCCAGTCCCTGCATTAGGCTACATCAAGAGGAAACAAACGTTAGAGATAGAACGTAGAACTATTGTATTGTGTCCAGTATCAAGAAAGTAGCACAAACCATGTTTGATTTAGAGTTCGAACTGCATCTGTCAATATAGGACAAAACAGAGTGAAACCTAAAAATTCAAACTGTTATTGCAAACGAATGCTTCAACCTAGGAGAACGAAAATGGGCATCCAAGTTTGATTGGTGTACTGCTCATTACTTGAAAATACCATGAAGGTCGGAAGAAAAAATATATGATGAGATTTTAGGAGACTGTAGTTTTTTGGCAGCCTAACATCGCCTTTCATTGTAAGTGTTATTCCCCAGTCTGTGCTGAAGGCTACATCAAGAGGAAACAAACCTTAGGGATAGAATGTAAAACTACTTTATTGTGTCAAGTTTCAAGAAGCTAGCCCAAACCGTGTATGATTTAGAGTTTGAACTACATTTGTCAATATAGGAGAAAACAGAGTGAAACCTAAAAATTCATACTGTTCCTGCAAACGAATGCTTCAACCTAGAAGAACAAAACTTGGGCATCCAAGTGGGAATGGTGTACTGATCATTACTTGAATGTATCATGAAGATTGGATGAAAAAATATATATTGAGATTTCAGGAGACTCTAGTTTTTTGAAAGTTTGGCAACCCCTTTCAATATAAGTGTTATTCGCCAGTCCCTGCTTTAGGCTACATCAAGAGGAAACAAACCTTAGAGATAGAACGTAGAACTACTTTATTGTGTCGAGTTTCAAGAAGCTAACACAGACCGTATTTGATTTAGAGTTCTAGCTGCATCTGTCAATATAGGAGAAAAGAGAGTGAAACCTAGAAATTCAAACTGTTACTGCGAACGCATGCATCAACCTAGGAGAACGAAACTTGGGCATCCAAGTTTGATTGGTGTACTGCTCATTACTTGAAAGTATCATTAAAATCGAAAAAAAAATTTGTGTTGAGATTTCAGGAGACTCTAGTTTTTTTGCAGCCTAACAACGCCTTTCATTGTAAGTGTTATTCGCCAGTCTGTGCTAAAGGCTACATCAAGAGGAAACAAACCTTAGGAATAGAATGTAGAACTACTTTATTGTTCAAGTTTCAAGAAGCTAGCAAAAACCGTGTATGATTTAGAGTTTGAACTACATTTGTCAATATAGGAGAAAACAGAGTGAAACCTAAAAATTCAAACTGTTACTGCAAACCAATGCTTCAACGTAGGAAAATGAAACTTGAGCATCCAAGTGGGATTGGTGTACTGATCATTACTTGAAAGTATCATGAAGATTGGAAAAAAAAAATATATGTTGAGATTTCAGAAGACTCTAGTTTTTGGAAGTTTGGCAACCCCTTTCAATATAAGTGTTATTCGCCAGTCCCTGCTTTAGGCTACATCAAGAGGAAACAAACCTTAGAGATAGAACGTAGAACTACTTTATTGTGTCAAGTTCCAAGAAGCTATCAAAAACCGTGTTTGATTTAGAGTTCTAGTTGCATCTGTCAATATAGGAGAAAAGAGAGTGAAACCTAGAAATTCAAACTGTTACTGCAAACGAATGCATCAACCTAGGAGAACGAAACTTGGGCATCCAAGTTTGATTGGTGTACTGCTCATTACTTGAAAGTATCATTAAGGTCGGAAAAAAAATATTTGTTGAGATTTCAGGAGACTCTAGTTTTTTGGCAGCCTAACAACGCCTTTCATTGAAAGTGTTATTCGCCAGTCTGTGCTGAAGGCTACATCAAGAGGAAACAAACCTTAGAAATAGAAAGCAGAACTCCTTTATTGTGTCAAATTTCAAGAAGCTAGCCCAAACCGTGTATGATTTAGAGTTTGAACTACATTTGTCAATATAGGAGAAAACAGAGTGAAACCTAAAAATTCAAACTGTTCCTGCAAACGAATGGTTCAACGTAGGAGAATGAAACTTGAGCATCCAAGTGGGATTGGTGTACTGATCATTACTTGAAAGTATCATGAAGATTGGATGAAAAAATATATGATGAGATTTCAGGAGACTGTAGTTTTTGGAAGTTTGGCAACCCCTTTCAATAAAAGTGTTATTCGCCAGTCTGTGCTGAAGGCTACATCAAGAGGAAACAAACCTTAGGGATAGAACGTAGAACTACTTTATTGTGTCATGTTTCAACTAGCTAGCACAAACCGTGTTTGATTTAAAGTTCTAACTGCATCTGTCAACATAGGAGAAAACAGAGTGAAACCTAAAAATTCAAACTGTTCCTGCAAACGAATGCTTCAACCTAGAAGAACAAAAGTTGGGCATCCAAGTGGGAATGGTTTACTGATCATTACTTGAATGTATCATGAAGATTGGATGAAAAAATATATGTTGAGATTTCAGGAGACTCTAGTTTTTTGAAAGTTTGGCAACCCCTTTCAATATAAGTGTTATTCGCTAGTCCCTGCTTTAGGCTACATCAAGAGGAAACAAACCTTAGAGATAGAACGTAGAACTACTTTATTGTGTCAAGTTCCAAGAAGCTAGCAAAAACCGTGTTTGATTTAGAGTTCTAGTTGCATCTGTCAATATAGGAGAAAAGAGAGTGAAACCTAGAAATTCAACCTGTTACTGCAAACGAATGCATCAACCTAGGAGAACGAAACTTGGGCATCCAAGTTTGATTGGTGTACTGCTCATTACTTGAAAGTATCATTAAGGTCGGAAAAAAAATATGTGTTGAGATTTCAGGAGACTCTAGTTTTTTGGCAGCCTAACAACGCCTTTCATTGAAAGTGTTATTCGCCAGTCTGTGCTGAAGGCTACCTCAAGAGGAAACAAACCTTAGAAATAGAAAGCAGAACTCCTTTATTGTGTCAAATTTCAAGAAGCTAGCCCAAACCGTGTATGATTTAGAGTTTGAACTACATTTGTCAATATAGGAGAAAACAGAGTGAAACCTAAAAATTCAAACTGTTCCTGCAAACGAATGCTTCAACGTAGGAGACTGAAACTTGAGCATCCAAGTGGGATTGGTGTACTGATCATTACTTGAAAGTATCATGAAAATTGGATGAAAAAATATATGTTGAGATTTCAGAAGACTCTCGTTTTTGGACGTTTGGCAATCCATTTCAATAAAAGTGTAATTCGCCAGTCCCTGCATTAGGCTACATCAAGAGGAAACAAACCTTAGAGATAGAACGTAGAACTACTGTATTGTGTCCAGTATCAAGAAGCCAGCACAAACCGTGTTTGATTTAGAGTTCGAACTGCATCTGTCAATATAGGACAAAACAGAGTGAAACCTAAAAATTCAAACTGTTACTGCAAACGAATGCTTCAACCTAGGAGAACGAAACTTGGGCATCCAAGTTTGATTGGTGCACTGCTCATTACTTGAAAGTATCATGAAGGTCGGAAGAAAAAATATATGATGAGATTTCAGGAGACTGTAGTTTTTTGGCAGCCTAACAACGCCTTTCATTGAATGTGTTATTTGCCAGTCTCTGCTTAAGGCTACATCAAGAGGAAACAAACCTCAGGGATAGAATGTAAAACTACTTTATTGTGTCAAGTTTCAAGAAGCTAGCCCAAACCGTGTATGATTTAGAGTTTGAACTACATTTGTCAATATAGGAGAAAACAGAGTGAAACCTAAAAATTCATACTGTTCCTGCAAACGAATGCTTCAACCTAGAAGAACAAAACTTGGGCATCCAAGTGGGAATGGTGTACTGATCATTACTTGAATGTATCATGAAGATTGGATGAAAAAATATATGTTGAGATTTCAGGAGACTCTAGTTTTTTGAAAGTTTGGCAACCCCTTTCAATATATGTGTTATTCGCCAGTCCCTGCTTTAGGCTACATCAAGAGGAAACAAACCTTAGAGATAGAACGTAGAACTATTTATTGTGTCAAGTTTCAAGAAGCTAGCACAGACCATGTTTGATTTAGAGTTCTAGCTGCATCTCTCAATATAGGAGAAAACAGAGTGAAACCTAGAAATTCAAACTGTTACTGCAAACGCATGCATCAACCTAGGAGAACGAAACTTGGGCATCCAAGTTTGATTGGTGTACTGCTCATTACTTGAAAGTATCATTAAAATCGGAAAAAAAATTTGTGTTGAGATTTCAGGAGACTCTAGTTTTTTTGCAGCCTAACAACGCCTTTCATTGTAAGTGTTATTCGCCAAACTTCCAAAAACTAGAGACTTCTGAAATCTCAACATATATTTTTTCATTAAATCTTCATGATACTCTCAAGTAATGATCAGTACACCAATCCCACTTGGATGCAAGTGTTATTCGCCAGTCTTCAACGTAGGAGAAAGAAACTTGAGCATCCAAGTGGGATTGGTGTACTGATCATTACTTGAAAGTATCATGAAGATTGGAGGAAAAAATATATGTTGAGATTTCAGAAGACTCTAGTTTTTGGAAGTTTGGCAACCCCTTTCAATAAAAGTGTTATTGGCCAATCCCTGCATTAGGCTACATCAAGAGGAAACAAACCTTAGAGATAGAACGTAGAACTACTGTATTGTGTCCAGTATCAAGAAGCCAGCACAAACCGTGTTTGATTTAGAGTTCGAACTGCATCTGTCAATATAGGACAAAACAAAGTGAAACCTAAAAATTCAAACTGTTCCTGCAAACGAATGCTTCAACCTAGGAGAACGAAACTTGGGCATCCAAGTTTGATTGGTGTACTGCTCATTACTTGAAAGTATCATTAATGTCGGAAAAAAAATATGTGTTGAGATTTCAGGAGACTCTAGTTTTTGGAAGTTTGTCAACCCCTTTCAATAAAAGTGTTATTCGCCAGTCTGTGCTGAAGGCTACATCAAGAGGAAACAAACCTTAGAGATAGAACGTAGAACTACAGTATTTTGTCAAGTTTCAAGAAGCTAGCACAAACCGTGTTTGATTTAGAGTTCAAACTGCATCTGTCAATATAGGACAAAACAGAGTGAAACCTAAAAATTCAAACTGTTACTGCAAACGCATGCATCAACCTAGGAGAACGAAACTTGGGCATCCAAGTTTGATTGGTGTACTGCTCATTACTTGAAAGTATCATGAAGGTTGGAAAAAAAAATATGTGTTGAGATTTCTGGAGACTCTAGTTTTTTGGCAGCCTAACACCGCCTTTCATTGAAAGTGTTATTCGTCAGTCTCTGCTGAAGGCTACATCATGAGGAAATAAACCTTGGAGATAAAAGGTAGAACTACTTTATTGTGTCAAGTTTCAAGAAGCTAGCACAAACTGTGCTGATTTAGAGTTCTAGCTGCATCTGTCAATATAGGAGAAAACAGAGTGAAACCTAGAAATTCAAAATGTTACTGCAAACGAATGCATCAACCTAGGAGAACGAAACTTGGGCAACCAAGTTTGATTGGTGTACTGCTCATTACTTGAAAGTATCATTAAAATCGGAAAAAAAAATTTGTGTTGAGATTTCAGGAGACTCTAGTTTTTTGGCAGCCCAACAACGCCTTTCATTGTAAGTGTTATTGGCCAGTCTGTGCTAAAGGCTACATCAAGAGGAAACAAATCTTAGGGATAGAATGTAGAACTACTTTATTGTTCAAGTTTCAAGAAGCTAGCCCAAACCGTGTATGATTTAGAGTTTGAACTACATTTGTCAATATAGGAGAAAACAGAGTGAAACCTAAAAATTCAAACTGTTCCTGCAAACGAATGCATCAACGTAGGAGAAAGAAACTTGAGCATCCAAGTGGGATTGGTGTACTGATCATTACTTGAAAGTATCATGAAGATTGGAGGAAAAAATATATGTTGAGATTTCAGAAGACTGTAGTTTTTGGAAGTTTGTCAACCCCTTTCAATAAAAGTGTTATTCGCCAATCACTGCATTAGGCTACATCAAGAGAAACAAACCTTAGAGATAGAACGTAGAACTACTGTATTGTGTCCAGTTATCAAGAAGCCAGCACAAACCGTGTTTGATTTAGAGTTCGAACTGCATCTGTCAATATAGGACAAAACAGAGTGAAACCTAAAAATTCAAACTGTTACTGCAAACGAATGCTTCAACATAGGAGAACGAAACTTGGGCATCCAAGTTTGATTGGTGTACTGCTCATTACTTGAAAGTATCATTAAGGTCGGAAAAAAAATTTGTGTTGAGATTTCAGGAGACTCTAGTTATTTGGCAGCCTAACAACGCCTTTCATTGAAAGTGTTATTCGCCAGTCTGTGCTGAAGGCTACATCAAGAGGAAACAAACCTTAAGGATAGAATGTAGAACTACTTTATTGTGTCAAGTTTCAAGAAGCTAGCCCAAACCGTGTATGATTTAGAGTTTGAACTACATTTGTCAATATAGGAGAAAACAGAGTGAAACCTAAAAATTCAAACTGTTCCTGCAAACGAATGCTTCAACGTAGGAGAATGAAACTTGAGCATCCAAGTGGGATTGGTGTACTGATCATTACTTGAAAGTATCATGAAGATTGGATGAAAAAATATATGATGAGATTTCAGGAGACTGTAGTTTTTGGAAGTTTGTCAACCCCTTTCAATAAAAGTGTTATTCGCCAGTCTGTGCTGAAGGCTACATCAAGAGGAAACAAACCTTAGAGATAGAACGTAGAACTACAGTATTTTGTCAAGTTTCAAGAAGCTAGCACAAACCGTGTTTGATTTAGAGTTAAAACTGCATCTGTCAATATAGGACAAAACAGAGTGAAACCTAAAAATTCAAACTGTTACTGCAAACGCATGCATCAACCTAGGAGAACGAAACTTGGGCATCCAAGTTTGATTGGTGTACTGCTCATTACTTGAAAGTATCATGAAGGTTGGAAAAAAAAATATGTGTTGAGATTTCAGGAGACTGTAGTTTTTTGGCAGCCTAACAACGCCTTTCATTGAAAGTGTTATTCGTCAGTCTCTGCTGAAGGCTACATCAAGAGGAAACAAACCTTGGAGATAAAACGTAGAACTACTTTATTGTGTCAAGTTTCAAGAAGCTAGCACAAACCGTGCTGATTTAGAATTCTAGCTGCATCTGTCAATATAGGAGAAAACAGAGTGAAACCTAGAAATTCAAAATGTTACTGCAAACGAATGCATGAACCTAGGAGAACGAAACTTGGGCATCCAAGTTTGATTGGTGTACTGCTCATTACTTGAAAGTATCATTAAGGTCGGAAAAAAAATTTGTGTTGAGATTTCAGGAGACTCTAGTTTTTTGGCAGCCTAACAACGCCTTTCATTGTAAGTGTTATTCGCCGGTCTGTGCTGAAGGCTACATCAAGAGGAAACAAACCTTAGGGATAGAATGTAGAACTACTTTATTGTGTCAAGTTTCAAGAAGCTAGCCCAAACCGTGTATGATTTAGAGTTTGAACTACATTTGTCAATATAGGAGAAAACAGAGTGAAACCTAAAAATTCAAACTGTTCCTGCAAACGAATGCTTCAACGTAGGAGAATGAAACTTGAGCATCCAAGTGGGATTGGTGTACTGATCATTCCTTGAAAGTATCATGAAGATTGGATAAAAAAATATATGATGAGATTTCAGGAGACTGTAGTTTTTGGAAGTTTGGCAACCCCTTTCAATAAAAGTGTTACTCGCCAGTCTCTGCTTAAGGCTACATCAAGAGGAAACAAACCTTAGGGATAGAACGTAGAACTACTTTTTTGTGTCATGTTTCAAGTAGCTAGCACAAACCGTGTTTGATTTAAAGTTCTAACTGCATCTGTCAACATAGGAGAAAACAGAGTGAAACCTAAAAATTCAAACTGTTCCTGCAAACGAATGCTTCAACGTAGGAGAATGAAACTTGAGCATCCAAGTGGGATTGCTGTACTGATCATTACTTGAAAGTATCATGAAGATTGGATGAAAAAATATATGATGAGATTTCAGGAGACTGTAGTTTTTGGAAGTTTGTCAACCCCTTTCAATAAAAGTGTTATTCGCCAGTCTGTGCTGAAGGCTACATCAAGAGGAAACAAACCTTAGAGATAAAACGTAGAACTACAGTATTTTGTCAAGTTTCAAGAAGCTAGCACAAACCGTGTTTGATTTAGAGTTCAAACAGCATCTGTCAATATAGGACAAAACAGAGTGAAACCTAAAAATTCAAACTGTTACTGCAAACGCATGCATCAACCTAGGAGAACGAAACTTGGGCATCCAAATTTGATTGGTGTACTGCTCATTACTTGAAAGTATCATGAAGGTTGGAAAAAAAAATATGTGTTGAGATTTCAGGAGACTGTAGTTTTTTGGCAGCCTAACAACGCCTTTCATTGAAAGTGTTATTCGTCAGTCTCTGCTGAAGGCTACACCAAGAGGAAATAAACCTTGGAGATAAAACGTAGAACTACTTTATTGTGTCAAGTTTCAAGAAGCTAGCACAAACCGTGCTGATTTAGAGTTCTAGCTGCATCTGTCAATATAGGAGAAAACAGAGTGAAACCTGGAAATTCAAAATGTTACTGCAAACGAATGCATCAACCTAGGAGAACGAAACTTGGGCATCCAAGTTTGATTGGTGTACTGCTCATTACTTGAAAGTATCATTAAAGTCGGAAAAAAAATTTGTGTTGAGATTTCAGGAGACTCTAGTTTTATGGCAGCCTAACAATGCCTTTCATTGTAATTTTTATTCGCCAGTCTGTGCTAAAGGCTACATCAAGAGGAAACAAACCTTAGGGATAGAATGTAGAACTACTTTATTGTTCAAGTTTCAAGAAGCTAGCCAAAACCGTGTATGATTTAGAGTTTGAACTACATTTGTCAATATAGGAGAAAACAGAGTGAAACCTAAAAATTCAAACTGTTCCTGCAAACGAATGCTTCAACGTAGGAGAAAGAAACTTGAGCATTAAAGTGGGTTTGGTGTACTGATCATTACTTGAAAGTATCATGAAGATTGGATGAAAAAATATATGTTGAGATTTCAGAGGACTCTAGTTTTTGGATGTTTGGCAACCCCTTTCAATAAAAGTGTTATTCGCCAATCACTGCATTAGGCTACATCAAGAGGAAACAAACCTTAGAGATAGAACGTAGAACTACTGTATTGTGTCCAGTATCAAGAAGCCAGCACAAACCGTGTTTGATTTAGAGTTCGAACTGCATCTGTCAATATAGGACAAAACAGAGTGAAACCTAAAAATTCAAACTGTTACTGCAAACGCATGCATCAACCTAGGAGAACGAAACTTGGGCATCCAAGTTTGATTGGTGTACTGCTCATTACTTGAAAGTATCATGAAGGTTGGAAAAAAAAATATGTGTTGAGATTTCAGGAGACTCTAGTTTTTTGGCAGCCTAACACCGCCTTTCATTGAAAGTGTTATTCGTCAGTCTCTGCTGAAGGCTACATCATGAGGAAATAAACCTTGGAGATAAAAGGTAGAACTACTTTATTGTGTCAAGTTTCAAGAAGCTAGCACAAACTGTGCTGATTTAGAGTTCTAGCTGCATCTGTCAATATAGGAGAAAACAGAGTGAAACCTAGAAATTCAAAATGTTACTGCAAACGAATGCATCAACCTAGGAGAACGAAACTTGGGCAACCAAGTTTGATTGGTGTACTGCTCATTACTTGAAAGTATCATTAAAATCGGAAAAAAAATTTGTGTTGAGATTTCAGGAGACTCTAGTTTTTTGGCAGCCCAACAACGCCTTTCATTGTAAGTGTTATTGGCCAGTCTGTGCTAAAGGCTACATCAAGAGGAAACAAATCTTAGGGATAGAATGTAGAACTACTTTATTGTTCAAGTTTCAAGAAGCTAGCCCAAACCGTGTATGATTTAGAGTTTGAACTACATTTGTCAATATAGGAGAAAACAGAGTGAAACCTAAAAATTCAAACTGTTCCTGCAAACGAATGCATCAACGTAGGAGAAAGAAACTTGAGCATCCAAGTGGGATTGGTGTACTGATCATTACTTGAAAGTATCATGAAGATTGGAGGAAAAAATATATGTTGAGATTTCAGAAGACTGTAGTTTTTGGAAGTTTGTCAACCCCTTTCAATAAAAGTGTTATTCGCCAATCACTGCATTAGGCTACATCAAGAGAAACAAACCTTAGAGATAGAACGTAGAACTACTGTATTGTGTCCAGTTATCAAGAAGCCAGCACAAACCGTGTTTGATTTAGAGTTCGAACTGCATCTGTCAATATAGGACAAAACAGAGTGAAACCTAAAAATTCAAACTGTTACTGCAAACGAATGCTTCAACATAGGAGAACGAAACTTGGGCATCCAAGTTTGATTGGTGTACTGCTCATTACTTGAAAGTATCATTAAGGTCGGAAAAAAAATTTGTGTTGAGATTTCAGGAGACTCTAGTTATTTGGCAGCCTAACAACGCCTTTCATTGAAAGTGTTATTCGCCAGTCTGTGCTGAAGGCTACATCAAGAGGAAACAAACCTTAAGGATAGAATGTAGAACTACTTTATTGTGTCAAGTTTCAAGAAGCTAGCCCAAACCGTGTATGATTTAGAGTTTGAACTACATTTGTCAATATAGGAGAAAACAGAGTGAAACCTAAAAATTCAAACTGTTCCTGCAAACGAATGCTTCAACGTAGGAGAATGAAACTTGAGCATCCAAGTGGGATTGGTGTACTGATCATTACTTGAAAGTATCATGAAGATTGGATGAAAAAATATATGATGAGATTTCAGGAGACTGTAGTTTTTGGAAGTTTGTCAACCCCTTTCAATAAAAGTGTTATTCGCCAGTCTGTGCTGAAGGCTACATCAAGAGGAAACAAACCTTAGAGATAGAACGTAGAACTACAGTATTTTGTCAAGTTTCAAGAAGCTAGCACAAACCGTGTTTGATTTAGAGTTAAAACTGCATCTGTCAATATAGGACAAAACAGAGTGAAACCTAAAAATTCAAACTGTTACTGCAAACGCATGCATCAACCTAGGAGAACGAAACTTGGGCATCCAAGTTTGATTGGTGTACTGCTCATTACTTGAAAGTATCATGAAGGTTGGAAAAAAAAATATGTGTTGAGATTTCAGGAGACTGTAGTTTTTTGGCAGCCTAACAACGCCTTTCATTGAAAGTGTTATTCGTCAGTCTCTGCTGAAGGCTACATCAAGAGGAAACAAACCTTGGAGATAAAACGTAGAACTACTTTATTGTGTCAAGTTTCAAGAAGCTAGCACAAACCGTGCTGATTTAGAATTCTAGCTGCATCTGTCAATATAGGAGAAAACAGAGTGAAACCTAGAAATTCAAAATGTTACTGCAAACGAATGCATGAACCTAGGAGAACGAAACTTGGGCATCCAAGTTTGATTGGTGTACTGCTCATTACTTGAAAGTATCATTAAGGTCGGAAAAAAAATTTGTGTTGAGATTTCAGGAGACTCTAGTTTTTTGGCAGCCTAACAACGCCTTTCATTGTAAGTGTTATTCGCCGGTCTGTGCTGAAGGCTACATCAAGAGGAAACAAACCTTAGGGATAGAATGTAGAACTACTTTATTGTGTCAAGTTTCAAGAAGCTAGCCCAAACCGTGTATGATTTAGAGTTTGAACTACATTTGTCAATATAGGAGAAAACAGAGTGAAACCTAAAAATTCAAACTGTTCCTGCAAACGAATGCTTCAACGTAGGAGAATGAAACTTGAGCATCCAAGTGGGATTGGTGTACTGATCATTCCTTGAAAGTATCATGAAGATTGGATAAAAAAATATATGATGAGATTTCAGGAGACTGTAGTTTTTGGAAGTTTGGCAACCCCTTTCAATAAAAGTGTTACTCGCCAGTCTCTGCTTAAGGCTACATCAAGAGGAAACAAACCTTAGGGATAGAACGTAGAACTACTTTTTTGTGTCATGTTTCAAGTAGCTAGCACAAACCGTGTTTGATTTAAAGTTCTAACTGCATCTGTCAACATAGGAGAAAACAGAGTGAAACCTAAAAATTCAAACTGTTCCTGCAAACGAATGCTTCAACGTAGGAGAATGAAACTTGAGCATCCAAGTGGGATTGCTGTACTGATCATTACTTGAAAGTATCATGAAGATTGGATGAAAAAATATATGATGAGATTTCAGGAGACTGTAGTTTTTGGAAGTTTGTCAACCCCTTTCAATAAAAGTGTTATTCGCCAGTCTGTGCTGAAGGCTACATCAAGAGGAAACAAACCTTAGAGATAAAACGTAGAACTACAGTATTTTGTCAAGTTTCAAGAAGCTAGCACAAACCGTGTTTGATTTAGAGTTCAAACAGCATCTGTCAATATAGGACAAAACAGAGTGAAACCTAAAAATTCAAACTGTTACTGCAAACGCATGCATCAACCTAGGAGAACGAAACTTGGGCATCCAAATTTGATTGGTGTACTGCTCATTACTTGAAAGTATCATGAAGGTTGGAAAAAAAAATATGTGTTGAGATTTCAGGAGACTGTAGTTTTTTGGCAGCCTAACAACGCCTTTCATTGAAAGTGTTATTCGTCAGTCTCTGCTGAAGGCTACACCAAGAGGAAATAAACCTTGGAGATAAAACGTAGAACTACTTTATTGTGTCAAGTTTCAAGAAGCTAGCACAAACCGTGCTGATTTAGAGTTCTAGCTGCATCTGTCAATATAGGAGAAAACAGAGTGAAACCTGGAAATTCAAAATGTTACTGCAAACGAATGCATCAACCTAGGAGAACGAAACTTGGGCATCCAAGTTTGATTGGTGTACTGCTCATTACTTGAAAGTATCATTAAAGTCGGAAAAAAAATTTGTGTTGAGATTTCAGGAGACTCTAGTTTTATGGCAGCCTAACAATGCCTTTCATTGTAATTTTTATTCGCCAGTCTGTGCTAAAGGCTACATCAAGAGGAAACAAACCTTAGGGATAGAATGTAGAACTACTTTATTGTTCAAGTTTCAAGAAGCTAGCCAAAACCGTGTATGATTTAGAGTTTGAACTACATTTGTCAATATAGGAGAAAACAGAGTGAAACCTAAAAATTCAAACTGTTCCTGCAAACGAATGCTTCAACGTAGGAGAAAGAAACTTGAGCATTAAAGTGGGTTTGGTGTACTGATCATTACTTGAAAGTATCATGAAGATTGGATGAAAAAATATATGTTGAGATTTCAGAGGACTCTAGTTTTTGGATGTTTGGCAACCCCTTTCAATAAAAGTGTTATTCGCCAATCACTGCATTAGGCTACATCAAGAGGAAACAAACCTTAGAGATAGAACGTAGAACTACTGTATTGTGTCCAGTATCAAGAAGCCAGCACAAACCGTGTTTGATTTAGAGTTCGAACTGCATCTGTCAATATAGGACAAAACAGAGTGAAACCTAAAAATTCAAACTGTTACTGCAAACGAATGCTTCAACCTAGGAGAACGAAACTTGGGCATCCAAGTTTGATTGGTGTACTGCTCATTACTTGAAAGTATCATTAAGGTCGGAAAAAAAATTTGTGTTGAGATTTCAGGAGACTCTAGTTTTTTGGCAGCCTAACAACGCCTTTCATTTTAAGTGTTACTCGCCAGTCTGTGCTGAAGGCTACATCAAGAGGAAACAAACCTTAAGGATAGAATGTAGAACTACTTTATTGTGTCAAGTTTCAAGAAGCTAGCCCAAACCGTGTGTGATTTAGAGTTTGAACTACATTTGTCAATATAGGAGAAAACAGAGTGAAACCTAAAAATTCAAACTGTTCTTGCAAACGAATGCTTCAACGTAGGAGAATGAAACTTGAGCATCCAAGTGGGATTGGTGTACTGATCATTCCTTGAAATTATCATGAAGATTGGATAAAAAAATATATGATGAGATTTCAGGAGACTGTAGTTTTTGGAAGTTTGGCAACCCCTTTCAATAAAAGTGTTACTCGCCAGTCTCTGCTTAAGGCTACATCAAGAGGAACCAAACCTTAGGGATAGAACGTAGAACTACTTTATTGTGTCATGTTTCAAGTAGCTAGCACAAACCGTGTTTGATTTAAAGTTCTAACTGCATCTGTCAACATAGGAGAAAACAGAGTGAAACCTAAAAATTCAAACTGTTCCTGCAAACGAATGCTTCAACCTAGAAGAACAAAACTTGGGCATCCAGGTCGGAATGGGGTACTGATCATTACTTGAATGTATCATGAAGATTGGAAGAAAAAATATATGTTGAGATTTCAGGAGACTCTAGTTTTTTGAAAGTTTGGCAATCCCTTTCAATATAAGTGTTATTCGCCAGTCCCTGCTTTAGGCTACATCAAGAGGAAACAAACCTTAGAGATAGAACGTAGAACTACTTTATTGTGTCAAGTTTCAAGAAGCTAGCACAAACCGTGTTTGATTTAGAGTTCTAGCTGCATCTGTCAATATAGGAGAAAACAGAGTGAAACCTAGAAATACAAAATGTTACTGCAAACGAATGCATCAACCTAGGAGAACGAAACTTGGGCTTCCAAGTTTGATTGGTGTACTGCTCATTACTTGAAAGTATCATTAAAGTCGGAAAAAAAATTTGCGTTGAGATTTCAGGAGACTCTAGTTTTTTGGCAGCCTAACAACGCCTTTCATTGTAAGTGTTATTCGCCAGTCTGTGCTAAAGGCTACATCAAGAGGAAACAAACCTTAGTTATAGAATGTAGAACTACTTTATTGTTCAAGTTTCAAGAAGCTAGCCCAAACCGTGTATGATTTAGAGTTTGAACTACATTTGTCAATATAGGAGAAAACAGAGTGAAACCTAAAAATTCAAACTGTTCCTGCAAACGAATGCATCAACGTAGGAGAAAGAAACTTGAGCATCCAAGTGGGATTGGTGTACTGATCATTACTTGAAAGTATCATGAAGATTGGAGGAAAAAATATATGTTGAGATTTCAGAAGACTCTAGTTTTTGGAAGTTTGGCAACCCCTTTCAATAAAAGTGTTATTCGCCAATCACTGCATTAGGCTACATCAAGAGGAAACAAACCTTAGAGATAGAACGTAGAACTACTGTATTGTGTCCAGTATCAAGAAGCCAGCACAAACCGTGTTTGATTTAGAGTTCGAACTGCATCTGTCAATATAGGACAAAACAGAGTGAAACCTAAAAATTCAAACTGTTACTGCAAACGAATGCTTCAACATAGGAGAACGAAACTTGGGCATCCAAGTTTGATTGGTGTACTGCTCATTACTTGAAAGTATCATTAAGGTCGGAAAAAAAATTTGTGTTGAGATTTCAGGAGACTCTAGTTTTTTGGCAGCCTAACAACGCCTTTCATAGAAAGTGTTATTCGTCAGTCTCTGCTGAAGGCTACATCAAGAGGAAACAAACCTTGGAGATAAAACGTAGAACTACTTTATTGTGTCAAGTTTCAAGAAGCTAGCCCAAACCGTGTGTGATTTAGAGTTTGAACTACATTTGTCAATATAGGAGAAAACAGAGTGAAACCTAAAAATTCAAACTGTTCTTGCAAACGAATGCTTCAACGTAGGAGAATGAAACTTGAGCATCCAAGTGGGATTGGTGTACTGATCATTCCTTGAAATTATCATGAAGATTGGATAAAAAAATATATGATGAGATTTCAGGAGACTGTAGTTTTTGGAAGTTTGGCAACCCCTTTCAATAAAAGTGTTACTCGCCAGTCTCTGCTTAAGGCTACATCAAGAGGAACCAAACCTTAGGGATAGAACGTAGAACTACTTTATTGTGTCATGTTTCAAGTAGCTAGCACAAACTGTGTTTGATTTAAAGTTCTAACTGCATCTGTCAACATAGGAGAAAACAGAGTGAAACCTAAAAATTCAAACTGTTCCTGCAAACGAATGCTTCAACCTAGAAAACAAAACTTGGGCATCCAGGTCGGAATGGGGTACTGATCATTACTTGAATGTATCATGAAGATTGGAAGAAAAAATATATGTTGAGATTTCAGGAGACTCTAGTTTTTTGAAAGTTTGGCAATCCCTTTCAATATAAGTGTTATTCGCCAGTCCCTGCTTTAGGCTACATCAAGAGGAAACAAACCTTAGAGATAGAACGTAGAACTACTTTATTGTGTCAAGTTTCAAGAAGCTAGCACAAACCGTGTTTGATTTAGAGTTCTAGCTGCATCTGTCAATATAGGAGAAAACAGAGTGAAACCTAGAAATACAAAATGTTACTGCAAACGAATGCATCAACCTAGGAGAACGAAACTTGGGCATCCAAGTTTGATTGGTGTACTGCTCATTACTTGAAAGTATCATTAAAGTCGGAAAAAAAATTTGCGTTGAGATTTCAGGAGACTCTAGTTTTTTGGCAGCCTAACAACGCCTTTCATTGTAAGTGTTATTCGCCAGTCTGTGCTAAAGGCTACATCAAGAGGAAACAAACCTTAGTTATAGAATGTAGAACTACTTTATTGTTCAAGTTTCAAGAAGCTAGCCCAAACCGTGTATGATTTAGAGTTTGAACTACATTTGTCAATATAGGAGAAAACAGAGTGAAACCTAAAAATTCAAACTGTTCCTGCAAACGAATGCATCAACGTAGGAGAAAGAAACTTGAGCATCCAAGTGGGATTGGTGTACTGATCATTACTTGAAAGTATCATGAAGATTGGAGGAAAAAATATATGTTGAGATTTCAGGAGACTCTAGTTTTTGGAAGTTTGGCAACCCCTTTCAATAAAAGTGTTATTCGCCAATCACTGCATTAGGCTACATCAAGAGGAAACAAACCTTAGAGATAGAACGTAGAACTACTGTATTGTGTCCAGTATAAAGAAGCCAGCACAAACCGTGTTTGATTTAGAGTTCGAACTGCATCTGTCAATATAGGACAAAACAGAGTGAAACCTAAAAATTCAAACTGTTACTGCAAACGAATGCTTCAACATAGGAGAACGAAACTTGGGCATCCAAGTTTGATTGGTGTACTGCTCATTACTTGAAAGTATCATTAAGGTCGGAAAAAAAATTTGTGTTGAGATTTCAGGAGACTCTAGTTTTTTGGCAGCCTAACAACGCCTTTCATTGAAAGTGTTATTCGTCAGTCTCTGCTGAAGGCTACATCAAGAGGAAACAAACCTTGGAGATAAAACGTAGAACTACTTTATTGTGTCAAGTTTCAAGAAGCTAGCCCAAACCGTGTATGATTTAGAGTTTGAACTACATTTGTCAATATAGGAGAAAACAGAGTGAAACCTAGAAATTCAAACTGTTACTGCAAATCAATGCTTCAACGTAGGAGAATGAAACTTGAGCATCCAAGTGGGATTGGTGTACTGATCATTACTTGAAAGTATCATGAAGATTGGATGAAAAAATATATGTTGAGATTTCAGGAGACTCTAGTTTTTGGGAGTTTGGCAACCCTTTTCAATAAAAGTGTTATTCACCAGTCCCTGCATTAGGCTACATCAAGAGGAAACAAACCTTAGGGATAGAACGTAGAACTACTTTATTGTGTCATGTTTCAAGTAGCTAGCACAAACCGTGTTTGATTTAAAGTTCTAACTGTATCTGTCAACATAGGAGAAAACAGAGTGAAACCTAAAAATTCAAACTGTTCCTGCAAACGAATGCTTCAACCTAGAAGAACAAAACTTGGGCATCCAAGTGGGAATGGTGTACTGATAATTACTTGAATGTATCATGAAGATTGGATGAAAAAATATATGTTGAGATTTCAGGAGACTCTAGTTTTTTGAAAGTTTGGCAACCCCTTTCAATATAAGTGTTATTCGCCAGTCCCTGCTTTAGGCTACATCAAGAGAAAACAAACCTTAGAGATAGAACGTAGAACTACATAATTGTGTCAAGTTTCAAGAAGCTAGCACTAACCGTGTTTGATTTAGAGTTCTAGATGCATCTGTCAATATAGGAGAAAACAGAGTGAAACCTAGAAATCAAACTGTTACTGCAAACGAATGCATCAACCTAGGAGAACGAAACTTGGGCATCCAAGTTTGATTGGTGTACTTCTCATTACTTGAAAGTATCATTAAGGTCGGAAAAAAAATATGTGTTGAGATTTCAGGAGACTCTAGTTTTTTGGCAGCCTACCAACGACTTTCATTGAAAGTGTTATTCGCCATTCTGTGCTGAAGGCTACATCAAGAGGAAACAAACCTTAGGGAGAGAATGTAGAACTACTTTATTGTGTCAAGTTTCAAGAAGCTACCCCAAACCGTGTATGATTTGGAGTTTGAACTACATTTGTCAATATAGGAGAAAACAGAGTGAAAACTAAAAATTCAAACTGTTACTGCAAACCAATGCTTCAATGTAGGAGAATGAAACTTGAGCATCCAAGTGGGATTGGTGTATTGATCATTACTTGAAAGTATCATGAAGATTGGATGAAAAAATATATGTTGAGATTTCAGAAGACTCTAGTTTTTGGACGTTTGGCAATCCCTTTCAATAAAAGTGTTATTCGCCAGTCCCTGCATGAGGCTAAATTAAGAGGAAACAAACCTTAGAGATAGAACGTAGAACTACAGTATTTTGTCAAGTTTCCAGAAGCTAGCACAAACCGTGTTTGATTTAGAGTTCGAACTGCATCTGTCAATATAGGACAAAACAGAGTGAAACCTAAAAATTCAAACTGTTACTGCAAACGAATGCTTCAACCTAGGAGAACGAAACTTGGGCATCCAAGTTTGATTGGTGCACTGCTCATTACTTGAAAGTATCATGAAGGTCGGAAGAACAAATATATGATGAGATTTCAGGAGACTGTAGTTTTTTGGCAGCCTAACAACGCCTTTCATTGAATGTGTTATTCGCCAGTCTCTGCTTAAGGCTACATCAAGAGGAAACAAAGCTCAGGGATAGAACGTAGAACTACTTTATTGTGTCATGTTTCAAGTAGCTAGCACAATCCGTCTTTGATTTAAAGTTCTAACTGCATCTATCCACATAGGAGAAAACAGAGTGAAACCTAAAAATTCAAACTGTTCCTGCAAACGAATGCTTCAACCTAGAAGAACAAAACTTGGGCATCCAAGTGTGTATGGTGTACTGACCATTACTTGAATGTATCATGAATATTGGATGAAAAAATATATGTTGAGATTTCAGGAGACTCTAGTTTTTTGAAAGTTTGGCAACCCCTTTCAATATAAGTGTTATTCGCCAGTCCCTGCATTAGGCTACATCAAGAGGAAACAAACCTTAGAGACAGAACGTAGAACTACTTTATTTGTCAAGTTTCAAGAAGCTAGCACAAACCGTGTTTGATTTAGAGTTCTAGCTGCATCTGTCAATATAGGAGAAAACAGAGTGAAACCTAAAAATTCAAACTGTTACTGCAAACGAATGCATCAACCTAGGAGAACGAAACTTGGGCATCCAAGTTTGATTGGTGTACTGCTCATTACTTGAAAGTATCATTAAGGTCGGAAAAAAAATATGTGTTGAGATTTCAGGAGACTCTAGTTTTTTGGCAGCCTAACAACGCCTTTCATTGAAAGTGTTATTCGCCAGTCTGTGCTGAAGGCTACATCAAGAGGAAACAAACCTTAGGGATAGAATGTAGAACTACTTTATTGTGTCAAGTTTCAAGAAGCTAGCCCAAACCGTGTATGATTTAGAGTTTGAACTACATTTGTCAATATAGGAAAAAACAGAGTGAAACCTAGAAATTCAAACTGTTACTGCAAACCAATGCTTCAACGTAGGAGAATGAAACTTGAGCATCCAAGTTGGATTGGTGTACTGATCATTACTTGAAAGTATCATGAAGATTGGATGAAAAAATATATGTTGAGATTTCAGAAGACTCTAGTTTTTGGGAGTTTGGCAACCCCTTTCAATAAAAGTGTTATTCGCGAGTCCCTGCATTAGGCTACATCAAGAGGAAACAAACCTTAGGGATAGAACGTAGAACTACTTTATTGTGTCATGTTTCAAGTAGCTAGCACAAACCGTGTTTGATTTAAAGTTCTAACTGTATCTGTCAACATAGGAGAAAACAGAGTGAAACCTAAAAATTCAAACTGTTCCTGCAAACGAATGCTTCAACCTAGAAGAACAAAACTTGGGCATCCAAGTGGGAATGGTGTACTGATAATTACTTGAATGTATCATGAAGATTGGATGAAAAAATATATGTTGAGATTTCAGGAGACTCTAGTTTTTTGAAAGTTTGGCAACCCCTTTCAATATAAGTGTTATTCGCCAGTCCCTGCTTTAGGCTACATCAAGAGAAAACAAACCTTAGAGATAGAACGTAGAACTACATAATTGTGTCAAGTTTCAAGAAGCTAGCACAAACCGTGTTTGATTTAGAGTTCTAGCTGCATCTGTCAACATAGGAGAAAACAGATTGAAACCTAGAAATCAAACTGTTACTGCAAACGAATGCATCAACCTAGGAGAACGAAACTTGGGCATCCAAGTTTGATTGCTGTACTGCTCATTACTTGAAAGTATCATTAAGGTCGGAAAAAAAATATGTGTTGAGATTTCAGGAGACTCTAGTTTTTTGGCAGCCTACCAACGCCTTTCATTGAAAGTGTTATTCGCCATTCTGTGCTGAAGGCTACATCAAGAGGAAAGAAACCTTAGGGAGAGAATGTAGAACTACTTTATTGTGTCAAGTTTCAAGAAGCTACCCCAAACCGTGTATGATTTAGAGTTTGAACTACATTTGTCAATATAGGAGAAAACAGAGTGAAAACTAAAAATTCAAACTGTTACTGCAAACCAATGCTTCAAAGTAGGAAAATGAAAGTTGAGCATCCAAGTGGGATTGGTGTACTGATCATTACTTGAATATATCATGAAGATTGGATGAAAAAATATATGTTGAGATTTCAGAAGTCTCTAGTTTTTGGAAGTTTGGCAACCCCTTTCAATAAAAGTGTTATTCGCCAGTCCCTGCATTAGGCTACATCAAGAGGAAACAAACCTTAGAGATACAACGTAGAACTACTGTATTGTGTAAAGTATCAAGAAGCTAGCACAAACCCTGTTTGATTTAGAGTTCGAACTGCATCTGTCAATATAGGACAAAACAGAGTGAAACCTAATAATTCAAATTGTTACTGCAAACGCATGCATCAACCTAGGAGAACGATACTTGGGCATCCAAGTTTGATTGGTGTACTGCTCATTACTTGAAAGTATCATGAAGGTTGGAAAAAAAAATGTGTGTTGAGATTTCAGGAGACTGTAGTTTTTTGGCAGCCTAACAAAGCCTTTCATTGAAAGTGTTATTCGTCATTCTCTGCTGAAGGCTACATCAAGAGGAAACTAACCTTGGAGATAAAACGTAGAATTACGTTATTGTGTCAAGTTTCAAGAAGCTAGCACAAATCGTGTATGATTTAGAGTTTGAACTACATTTGTCAATATAGGAGAAAACAGAGTGAAACCTAAAAATTCAAACTGTTACTACAAACGAATGCTTCAACGTAGGAGACTGAAACTTGAGCATCCAAGTGGGATTGGTGTACTGATCATTACTTTAGTATCATGAAAATTGGATGAAAAAATATATGTTGAGATTTCAGAAGACTCTAGTTTTTGGACATTTGGCAATCCCTTTGAATAGAAGTGTTATTCGCCAGTCCCTGCGTGAGGCTAAATCAAGAGGAAACAAACCTTAGAGATAGAACGTAGAACTACAGTAATTTGTCAAGTTTCAAGAAGCTAGCACAAACCGTGTATTTAGAGTTCGAACTGCATCTGTCAATATAGGACAAAACAGAGTGAAACCTAAAAATTCAAACTGTTCCTGCAAACGAATGCTTCAACCTAGGAGAACGAAACTTGGGCATCCAAGTTTTATTGGTGCACTGCTCATTACTTGAAAGTATCATGAAGGTCGGAAGAAAAAATATATGATGAGATTTCAGGAGACTGTAGTTTTTTGGCAGCCTAACAACGCCTTTCATTGAATGTGTTATTCGCCAGTCTCTGCTTAAGGCTACATCAAGAGGAAACAAACCTCAGGGATAGAACGTAGAACTACTTTATTGTGTCATGTTTCAAGTAGCTAGCACAAACCGTGTTTGATTTAAAGTTCTAACTGCATCTGTCAACATAGGAGAAAACAGAGTGAAACCTAAAAATTCAAACTGTTCCTGCAAACGAATGCTTCAACCTAGAAGAACAAAACTTGGGCATCCAAGTGTGTATGGTGTACTGACCATTACTTGAATGTATCATGAAGATTGGATGAAAAAATATATGTTGAGATTTCAGGAGACTCTATTTTTTTGAAAGTTTATCAACCCCTTTCAATATAAGTGTTATTCGCCAGTCCCTGCATTAGGCTACCTCAAGAGGAAACAAACCTTAGAGATAGAACGTAGAACTACTTTATTGTGTCAAGTTTCAAGAAGCTAGCACAAACCGTGTTTGATTTAGACTTCTAGCTGCATCTGTCAATATAGGAGAAAACAGAGTGAAACCTCAAAATTCAAACTGTTACTGCAAACGAATGCATCAACATAGGAGAACGAAACTTGGGCATCCAAGTTTGATTGGTGTACTGCTCATTACTTGAAAGTATCATTAAGGTCGGAAAAAAAATATGTGTTGAGATTTCAGGAGACTCTAGTTTTTTGGCAGCCTAACAACGCCTTTCATTGTAAGTGTTATTCGCCAGTCTGTGCTAAAGGCTACATCAAGAGGAAACAAACCTTAGGGATAGAATGTAGAACTACTTTATTGTGTCAAGTTTCTAGAAGCTATCCCAAACCGTGTATGATTTAGAGTTTGAACTACATTTGTCAATATAGGAGAAAACAGAGTGAAACCTAAAAATTCAAACTGTTCCTGCAAACGAATGATTCAACGTAGGAGAATGAAACTTGAGCATCCAAGTGGGATTGGTGTACTGATCATTCCTTGAAAGTATCATGAAGATTGGATGAAAAAATATATGAGGAGATTTCAGGAGACTGTAGTTTTTGGAAGTTTGGCAACCCCTTTCAATAAAAGTGTTATTCGCCAGTCTCTGCTTAAGGCTACATCAAGAGGAAACAAACCTTAGGGATAGAACGTAGAACTACTTTATTGTTTCATGTTTCAAGTAGCTAGCACAAACCGTGTTTGATTTAAAGTTCTAACTGCATCTGTCAACATAGGACAAAACAGAGTGAAACCTAAAAATTCAAACTGTTACTGCAAACGCATGCATCAACCTAGGAGAACGAAACTTGGGCATCCAAGTTTGATTGGTGTACTGCTCATTACTTGAAAGTATCATGAAGGTTGGAAAAAAAATATGTTTTGAGATTTCAGGAGACTGTAGTTTTTTGGCAGCCTAACAACGCCTTTCATTGAAAGTGTTATTCGTCAGTCTCTGCTGAAGGCTACATCAAGAGGAAACAAACCTTGGAGATAAAACGTAGAACTAGTTTATTGTGTCAAGTTTCAAGAAGCTAGCACAAACCGTGTATGATTTAGAGTTTGAACTACATTTGTCAATATAGGAGAAAACAGAGTGAAACCTAAAAATTCAAACTGTTACTACAAACGAATGCTTCAACGTAGGAGATTGAAACTTGAGCATCCACGTTGGATTGGTGTACTGATCATTACTTGAAAGTATCATGAAAATTGGATGAAAAAATATATGTTGAGATTTCAGAAGACTCTAGTTTATAAACGTTTGGCAATTCCTTTCAATAAAAGTGTTATTCGCCAGTCCCTGCATGAGGCTAAATCAAGAGGAAACAAACCTTAGAGATAGAACGTAGAACTACAGTATTTTGTGAAGTTTCAAGAAGCTAGCACAAAACGTGTTTGATTTAGAGGTCTAACTGCATCCGTCAATATAGGACAAAACAGAGTGAAACCTAAAAATTCAAACTGTTACTGCAAACGAATGCTTCAACGTAGGAGAACGAAACTAGAGCATCCAAGTGGGATTGGTGTACTGATCATTACCTGAAAGTATCATGAAATTTGGATGAAAAAATATATGTTGAGATTTCAGGAGACTCTTATTTTTTGGAAGATTCGCAAACCCTTTCAATATAAGAGTTATTCGCCAGTCCATGCTTTAGGCTACATCAAGAGAAAACAAACCATAGAGATAGAACGTAGAACTACAGTATTTTGTCAAGTTTCAAGAAGCTAGCACAAACCGTGTTTGATTTAGAGTTCGAACTGCATCTGTCAATATAGGACAAAAAAGAGTGAAACCTAGAAATTCAAACTGTTACTGCAAACGCATGCATCAACCTAGGAGAACGAAACTTGGGCATCCAAGTTTGATTGGTGTACTGCTCATTACTTGAAAGTATCATTAAGGTTGGAAAAAAAATATGTGTTGAGATTTCCGGAGACTCTAGTTTTTTGGCAGCCTAACAACGCCTTTCATTGAAAGTGTTATTCGCCAGTCTGTGCTGAAGGCTACATCAAGAGGAAACAAACCTTAGGGATAGAATGTAGAACTACTTTATTGTGTCAAGTTTCAAGAAGCTAGCCCAAACCGTGTATGATTTAGAGTTTGAACTACATTTGTCAATATAGGAGAAAACAGAGTGAAACCTAGAAATTCAAACTGTTACTGCAAACCAAAGCTTCAACGTAGGAGAATGAAACTTGAGCATCCAAGTGGGATTGGTGTACTGATCATTACTTGAAAGTATCATGAAGATTGGATGAAAAAATATATGTTGAGATTTCAGAAGACTCTAGTTTTTAGGAGTTTGGCAACCCCTTTCAATAAAAGTGTTATTCGCCAGTCCCTGCATTAGGCTACATCAAGAGGAAACAAACCTTAGGGATAGAACGTAGAACTACTTTATTGTGTCATGTTTCAAGTAGCTAGCACAAACCGTGTTTGATTTAAAGTTCTAACTGTATCTGTCAACATAGGAGAAAACAGAGTGAAACCTAAAAATTCAAACTGTTCCTGCAAACGAATGCTTCAACCTAGAAGAACAAAACTTGGGCATCCAAGTGGGAATGGTGTACTGATAATTACTTGAATGTATCATGAAGATTGGATGAAAAAATATATGTTGAGATTTCAGGAGACTCTAGTTTTTTGAAAGTTTGGCAACCCCTTTCAATATAAGTGTTATTCGCCAGTCCCTGCTTTAGGCTACATCAAGAGAAAACAAACCTTAGAGATAGAACGTAGAACTACATAATTGTGTCAAGTTTCAAGAAGCTAGCACAAACCGTGTTTGATTTAGAGTTCTAGATGCATCTGTCAACATAGGAGAAAACAGAGTGAAACCTAGAAATCAAACTGTTACTGCAAACGAATGCATCAACCTAGGAGAACGAAACTTGGGCATCCAAGTTTGATTGCTGTACTGCTCATTACTTGAAAGTATCATTAAGGTCGGAAAAAAAATATGTGTTGAGATTTCAGGAGACTCTAGTTTTTTGGCAGCCTACCAACGCATTTCATTGAAAGTGTTATTCGCCATTCTGTGCTGAAGGCTACATCAAGAGGAAACAAACCTTAGGGAGAGAATGTAGAACTACTTTATTGTGTCAAGTTTCAAGAAGTTACCCCAAACCGTGTATGATTTAGAGTTTGAACTACATTTGTCAATATAGGAGAAAACAGAGTGAAAACTAAAAATTCAAACTGCTACTGCAAACCAATGCTTCAATGTAGGAAAATGAAACTTGAGCATCCAAGTGGGATTGGTGTACTGATCATTACTTGAAAGTATCATGAAGATTGGATGAAAAAATATATGTTGAGATTTCAGAAGTCTCTAGTTTTTGGAAGTTTGGCAACCCCTTTCAATAAAAGTGTTATTCGCCAGTCCCTGCATTAGGCTACATCAAGAGGAAACAAACCTTAGAGATACAACGTAGAACTACTGTATTGTGTAAAGTATCAAGAAGCTAGCACAAACCGTGTTTGATTTAGAGTTCGAACTGCATCTGTCAATATAGGACAAAACAGAGTGAAACCTAAAAATTCAAACTGTTACTGCAAACGCATGCATCAACCTAGGAGAACGATACTAGGGCATCCAAGTTTGATTGGTGTACTGCTCATTACTTGAAAGTATCATGAAGGTTGGAAAAAAAAAATGGGTTTTGAGATTTCAGGAGACTGTAGTTTTTTGGCAGCCTAACAAAGCCTTTCATTGAAAGTGTTATTCGTCAGTCTCTGCTGAAGGCTACATCAAGAGGAAACTAACCTTGGAGATAAAACGTAGAACTACTTTATTATGTCAAGTTTCAAGAAGCTAGCACAAATCATGTATGATTTAGAGTTTGAACTACATTTGTCAATATAGGAGAAAACAGAGTGAAACCTAAAAATTCAAACTGTTACGACAAACGAATGCTTCAACGTAGGAGACTGAAACTTGAGCATCCAAGTGGGATTGGTGTACTGATCATTACTTTAAAGTATCATGAAAATTGGATGAAAAAATATATGTTGAGATTTCAGAAGGCTCTAGTTTTTGGACGTTTGGCAATCCCTTTGAATAGAAGTGTTATTAGCCAGTCCCTGCGTGAGGCTAAATCAAGAGGAAACAAACCTTAGAGATAGAACGTAGAACTACAGTATTTTGTCAAGTTTCAAGAAGCTAGCACAAACCGTGTTTGATTTAGAGTTCGAACTGCATCTGTCAATATAGGACAAAACAGAGTGAAACCTAAAAATTCAAACTGTTCCTGCAAACGAATGCTTCAACCTAGGAGAACGAAACTTGGGCATCCAAGTTTGATTGGTGCACTGCTCATTACTTGAAAGTATCATGAAGGTCGGAAGAAAAAATATATGATGAGATTTCAGGAGACTGTAGTTTTTTGGCAGCCTAACAAGGCCTTTCATTGAATGTGTTATTCGCCAGTCTCTGCTTAAGGCTACATCAAGAGGAAACAAACCTCAGGGATAGAACGTAGAACTACTTTATTGTGTCATGTTTCAAGTAGCTAGCACAAACCGTGTTTGATTTAAAGTTCTAACTGCATCTGTCAACATAGGAGAAAACAGAGTGAAACCTAAAAATTCAAACTGTTCCTGCAAACGAATGCTTCAACCTAGAAGAACAAAACTTGGGCATCCAAGTGGGAATGGTGTACTGATCATTACTTGAATGTATCATGAAGATTGGATGAAAAAATATATGTTGAGATTTCAGGAGACTCTAGTTTTTTGAAAGTTTGGCAACCCCTTTCAATATAAGTGTTATTCGCCAGTCCCTGCATTAGGCTACCTCAAGAGGAAACAAACCTTAGAGATAGAACGTAGAACTACTTTATTGTGTCAAGTTTCAAGAAGCTAGCACAAACCGTGTTTGATTTAGACTTCTAGCTGCATCTGTCAATATAGGAGAAAACAGAGTGAAACCTCAAAATTCAAACTGTTACTGCAAACGAATGCATCAACATAGGAGAACGAAACTTGGGCATCCAAGTTTGATTGGTGTACTGCTCATTACTTGAAAGTATCATTAAGGTCGGAAAAAAAATATGTGTTGAGATTTCAGGAGACTCTAGTTTTTTGGCAGCCTAACAACGCCTTTCATTGTAAGTGTTATTCGCCAGTCTTGCTGAAGGCTACATCAAGAGGAAACAAACCTTAGGGATAGAATGTAGAACTACTTTATTGTGTCAAGTTTCTAGAAGCTATCCCAAACCGTGTATGATTTAGAGTTTGAACTACATTTGTCAATATAAAAGAAAACAGAGTGAAACCTAAAAATTCAAACTGTTCCTGCAAACGAATGATTCAACGTAGGAGAATGAAACTTGAGCATCCAAGTGGGATTGGTGTACTGATCATTCCTTGAAAGTATCATGAAGATTGGATGAAAAAATATATGAGGAGATTTCAGGAGACTGTAGTTTTTGGAAGTTTGGCAACCCCTTTCAATAAAAGTGTTATTCGCCAGTCTCTGCTTAAGGCTACATCAAGAGGAAACAAACCTTAGGGATAGAACGTAGAACTACTTTATTGTGTCATGTTTAAAATAGCTAGCACAAACCGTGTTTGATTTAAAGTTCTAACTGCATCTGTCAACATAGGACAAAACAGAGTGAAACCTAAAAATTCAAACTGTTACTGCAAACGCATGCATCAACCTAGGAGAACGAAACTTGGGCATCCAAGTTTGATTGGTGTACTGCTCATTACTTGAAAGTATCATGAAGGTTGGAAACAAAATATGTTTTGAGATTTCAGGAGACTGTAGTTTTTTGGCAGCCTAACAACGCCTTTCATTGAAAGTGTTATTCGTCAGTCTCTGCTGAAGGCTACATCAAGAGGAAACAAACCTTGGAGATAAAACGTAGAACTACTTTATTGTGTCAAGTTTCAAGAAGCTAGCACAAACCGTGTATGATTTAGAGTTTGAACTACATTTGTCAATATAGGAGAAAACAGAGTGAAACCTAAAAATTCAAACTGTTACTACAAACGAATGCTTCAACGTAGGAGATTGAAACTTGAGCATCCAAGTTGGATTGGTGTACTGATCATTACTTGAAAGTATCATGAAAATTGGATGAAAAAATATATGTTGAGATTTCAGAAGACTCTAGTTTATGGACGTTTGGCAATTCCTTTCAATAAAAGTGTTATTCGCCAGTCCCTGCATGAGGCTAAATCAAGAGGAAACAAACCTTAGAGATAGAACGTAGAACTACAGTATTATGTGAAGTTTCAAGAAGCTAGCACAAACCGTGTTTGATTTAGAGTTCTAACTGCATCTGTCAATATAGGACAAAACAGAGTGAAACCTAAAAATTCAAACTGTTACTGCAAACGAATGCTTCAACGTAGGAGAACGAAACTAG
Source organism: Callospermophilus lateralis (assembly GCF_048772815.1). NCBI lineage: Eukaryota > Metazoa > Chordata > Mammalia > Rodentia > Sciuridae > Callospermophilus > Callospermophilus lateralis. Next base: position 461,397 of record NW_027516588.1, on the reverse strand, counting down.
AGCATCCAAGTGGGATTGGTGTACTGATCATTACCTGAAAGTATCATGAAATTTGGATGAAAAAATATATGTTGAGATTTCAGGAGACTCTTATTTTTGGGAAGTTTCGCAAACCCTTTCAATATAAGAGTTATTCGCCAGTCCATGCTTTAGGCTACATCAAGAGGAAACAAACCATAGAGATAGAACGTAGAACTACAGTATTTTGTCAAGTTTCAAGAAGCTAGCACAAACCGTGTTTGATTTAGAGTTCGAACTGCATCTGTCAATATAGGACAAAAAAGAGTGAAACCTAGAAATTCAAACTGTTACTGCAAACGCATGCATCAACCTAGGAGAACGAAACTTGGGCATCCAAGTTTGATTGGTGTACTGCTCATTACTTGAAAGTATCATTAAGGTCGGAAAAAAAATATGTGTTGAGATTTCAGGAGACTCTAGTTTTTTTGCAGCCTAACAACGCCTTTCATTGAAAGTGTTATTCGCCAGTCTGTGCTGAAGGCTACATCAAAAGGAAACAAACCTTAGGGATAGAATGTAGAACTACTTTATTGTGTCAAGTTTCAAGAAGCTAGCCCAAACCGTGTATGATTTAGAGTTTGAACTACATTTGTCAATATAGGAGAAAACAGAGTGAAACCTAGAAATTCAAACTGTTACTGCAAACCAATGCTTCAACGTAGGAGAATGAAACTTGAGCATCCAAGTGGGATTGGTGTACTGATCATTACTTGAAAGTATCATGAAGATTGGATGAAAAAATATATGTTGAGATTTCAGAAGACTCTAGTTTTTGGGAGTTTGGCAACCCCTTTCAATAAAAGTGTTATTCGCCAGTCCCTGCATTAGGCTACATCAAGAGGAAACAAACCTTAGGGATAGAACGTAGAACTACTTTATTGTGTCATGTTTCAAGTAGCTAGCACAAACCGTGTTTGATTTAAAGTTCTAACTGTATCTGTCAACATAGGAGAAAACAGAGTGAAACCTAAAAATTCAAACTGTTCCTGCAAACGAATGCTTCAACCTAGAAGAACAAAACTTGGGCATCCAAGTGGGAATGGTGTACTGATAATTACTTGAATGTATCATGAAGATTGGATGAAAAAATATATGTTGAGATTTCAGGAGACTCTAGTTTTTTGGCAGCCTACCAACGCCTTTCATTGAAAGTGTTATTCGCCATTCTGTGCTGAAGGCTACATCAAGAGGAAACAAACCTTAGGGAGAGAATGTAGAACTACTTTATTGTGTCAAGTTTCAAGAAGCTACCCCAAACCGTGTATGATTTAGAGTTTGAACTACATTTGTCAATATAGGAGAAAACAGAGTAAAAACTAAAAATTCAAACTGTTACTGCAAACCAATGCTTCAATGTAGGAAAATGAAACTTGAGCATCCATGTGGGATTGGTGTACTGATCATTACTTGAAAGTTTCATGAAGATTGGATGAAAAAATATATGTTGAGATTTCAGAAGTCTCTAGTTTTTGGAAGTTTGGCAACCCCTTTCAATAAAAGTGTTATTCGCCAGTCCCTGCATTAGGCTACATCAAGAGGAAACAAACCTTAGAGATACAACGTAGAACTACTGTATTGTGTAAAGTATCAGGAAGCTAGCACAAACCGTGTTTGATTTAGAGTTCGAACTGCATCTGTCAATATAGGACAAAACAGAGTGAAACCTAAAAATTCAAACTGTTACTGCAAACGCATGCATCAACCTAGGATAACGATACTTGGGCATCCAAGTTTGATTGGTGTACTGCTCATTACTTGAAAGTATCATGAAGGTTGGAAAAAAAAATGGGTTTTGAGATTTCAGGAGACTGTAGTTTTTTGGCAGCCTAACAAAGCCTTTCATTGAAAGTGTTATTCGTCAGTCTCTGCTGAAGGCTACATCAAGAGGAAACTAACCTTGGAGATAAAACGTAGAACTACTTTATTGTGTCAAGTTTCAAGAAGCTAGCACAAATCGTGTATGATTTAGAGTTTGAACTACATTTGTCAATATAGGAGAAAACATAGTGAAACCTAAAAATTCAAACTGTTACTACAAACGAATGCTTCAACGTAAGAGACTGAAACTTGAGCATCCAAGTGGGATTGGTGTACTGATCATTACTTTAAAGTATCATGAAAATTGGATGAAAAAATATATGTTGAGATTTCAGAAGACTCTAGTTTTTGGGCGTTTGGCAATCCCTTTGAATAGAAGTGTTATTAGCCAGTCCCTGCGTGAGGCTAAATCAAGAGGAAACAAACCTTAGAGATAGAACGTAGAACTACAGTATTTTGTCAAGTTTCAAGAAGCTAGCACAAACCGTGTTTGATTTAGAGTTCGAACTGCATCTGTCAATATAGGACAAAACAGAGTGAAACCTAAAAATTCAAACTGTTCCTGCAAACGAATGCTTCAACCTAGGAGAACGAAACTTGGGCATCCAAGTTTTATTGGTGCACTGCTCATTACTTGAAAGTATCATGAAGGTCGGAAGAAAAAATATATGATGAGATTTCAGGAGACTGTAGTTTTTTGGCAGCCTAACAACGCCTTTCATTGAATGTGTTATTCGCCAGTCTCTGCTTAAGGCTACATCAAGAGGAAACAAACCTCAGGGATAGAACGTAGAACTACTTTATTGTGTCATGTTTCAAGTAGCTAGCACAAACCGTGTTTGATTTAAAGTTCTAACTGCATCTGTCAACATAGGAGAAAACAGAGTGAAACCTAAAAATTCAAACTGTTCCTGCAAACGAATGCTTCAACCTAGAAAACAAAACTTGGGCATCCCGGTCGGAATGGGGTACTGATCATTACTTGAATGTATCATGAAGATTGGAAGAAAAAATATATGTTGAGATTTCAGGAGACTCTAGTTTTTTGAAAGTTTGGCAATCCCTTTCAATATAAGTGTTATTCGCCAGTCCCTGCTTTAGGCTACATCAAGAGGAAACAAACCTTAGAGATAGAACGTAGAACTACTTTATTGTGTCAAGTTTCAAGAAGCTAGCACAAACCGTGTTTGATTTAGAGTTCTAGCTGCATCTGTCAATATAGGAGAAAACAGAGTGAAACCTAGAAATACAAAATGTTACTGCAAACGAATGCATCAACCTAGGAGAACGAAACTTGGGCATCCAAGTTTGATTGGTGTACTGCTCATTACTTGAAAGTATCATTAAAGTCGGAAAAAAAATTTGCGTTGAGATTTCAGGAGACTCTAGTTTTTTGGCAGCCTAACAACGCATTTCATTGTAAGTGTTATTCGCCAGTCTGTGCTAAAGGCTACATCAAGAGGAAACAAACCTTAGTTATAGAATGTAGAACTACTTTATTGTTCAAGTTTCAAGAAGCTAGCCCAAACCGTGTATGATTTAGAGTTTGAACTACATTTGTCAATATAGGAGAAAACAGAGTGAAACCTAAAAATTCAAACTGTTCCTGCAAACGAATGCATCAACGTAGGAGAAAGAAACTTGAGCATCCAAGTGGGATTGGTGTACTGATCATTACTTGAAAGTATCATGAAGATTGGAGGAAAAAATATATGTTGAGATTTCAGAAGACTCTAGTTTTTGGAAGTTTGGCAACCCCTTTCAATAAAAGTGTTATTCGCCAATCACTGCATTAGGCTACATCAAGAGGAAACAAACCTTAGAGATAGAACGTAGAACTACTGTATTGTGTCCAGTATCAAGAAGCCAGCACAAACCGTGTTTGATTTAGAGTTCGAACTGCATCTGTCAATATAGGACAAAACAGAGTGAAACCTAAAAATTCAAACTGTTACTGCAAACGAATGCTTCAACATAGGAGAACGAAACTTGGGCATCCAAGTTTGATTGGTGTAGTGCTCATTACTTGAAAGTATCATTAAGGTCGGAAAAAAAATTTGTGTTGAGATTTCAGGAGACTCTAGTTTTTTGGCAGCCTAACAACGCCTTTCATTGAAAGTGTTATTCGTCAGTCTCTGCTGAAGGCTACATCAAGAGGAAACAAACCTTGGAGATAAAACGTAGAACTACTTTATTGTGTCAAGTTTCAAGAAGCTAGCCCAAACCGTGTATGATTTAGAGTTTGAACTACATTTGTCAATATAGGAGAAAACAGAGTGAAACCTAGAAATTCAAACTGTTACTGCAAATCAATGCTTCAACGTAGGAGAATGAAACTTGAGCATCCAAGTGGGATTGGTGTACTGATCATTACTTGAAAGTATCATGAAGATTGGATGAAAAAATATATGTTGAGATTTCAGGAGACTCTAGTTTTTGGGAGTTTGGCAACCCTTTTCAATAAAAGTGTTATTCACCAGTCCCTGCATTAGGCTACATCAAGAGGAAACAAACCTTAGGGATAGAACGTAGAACTACTTTATTGTGTCATGTTTCAAGTAGCTAGCACAAACCGTGTTTGATTTAAAGTTCTAACTGTATCTGTCAACATAGGAGAAAACAGAGTGAAACCTAAAAATTCAAACTGTTCCTGCAAACGAATGCTTCAACCTAGAAGAACAAAACTTGGGCATCCAAGTGGGAATGGTGTACTGATAATTACTTGAATGTATCATGAAGATTGGATGAAAAAATATATGTTGAGATTTCAGGAGACTCTAGTTTTTTGAAAGTTTGGCAACCCCTTTCAATATAAGTGTTATTCGCCAGTCCCTGCTTTAGGCTACATCAAGAGAAAACAAACCTTAGAGATAGAACGTAGAACTACATAATTGTGTCAAGTTTCAAGAAGCTAGCACTAACCGTGTTTGATTTAGAGTTCTAGATGCATCTGTCAATATAGGAGAAAACAGAGTGAAACCTAGAAATCAAACTGTTACTGCAAACGAATGCATCAACCTAGGAGAACGAAACTTGGGCATCCAAGTTTGATTGGTGTACTTCTCATTACTTGAAAGTATCATTAAGGTCGGAAAAAAAATATGTGTTGAGATTTCAGGAGACTCTAGTTTTTTGGCAGCCTACCAACGACTTTCATTGAAAGTGTTATTCGCCATTCTGTGCTGAAGGCTACATCAAGAGGAAACAAACCTTAGGGAGAGAATGTAGAACTACTTTATTGTGTCAAGTTTCAAGAAGCTACCCCAAACCGTGTATGATTTAGAGTTTGAACTACATTTGTCAATATAGGAGAAAACAGAGTGAAAACTAAAAATTCAAACTGTTACTGCAAACCAATGCTTCAATGTAGGAGAATGAAACTTGAGCATCCAAGTGGGATTGGTGTACTGATCATTACTTGAAAGTATCATGAAGATTGGATGAAAAAATATATGTTGAGATTTCAGAAGACTCTAGTTTTTGGACGTTTGGCAATCCCTTTCAATAAAAGTGTTATTCGCCAGTCCCTGCATGAGGCTAAATTAAGAGGAAACAAACCTTAGAGAGAGAACGTAGAACTACAGTATTTTGTCAAGTTTCCAGAAGCTAGCACAAACCGTGTTTGATTTAGAGTTCGAACTGCATCTGTCAATATAGGACAAAACAGAGTGAAACCTAATAATTCAAATTGTTACTGCAAACGCATGCATCAACCTAGGAGAACGATACTTGGGCATCCAAGTTTGATTGGTGTACTGCTCATTACTTGAAAGTATCATGAAGGTTGGAAAAAAAAATGTGTGTTGAGATTTCAGGAGACTGTAGTTTTTTGGCAGCCTAACAAAGCCTTTCATTGAAAGTGTTATTCGTCATTCTCTGCTGAAGGCTACATCAAGAGGAAACTAACCTTGGAGATAAAACGTAGAATTACTTTATTGTGTCAAGTTTCAAGAAGCTAGCACAAATCGTGTATGATTTAGAGTTTGAACTACATTTGTCAATATAGGAGAAAACAGAGTGAAACCTAAAAATTCAAACTGTTACTACAAACGAATGCTTCAACGTAGGAGACTGAAACTTGAGCATCCAAGTGGGATTGGTGTACTGATCATTACTATAAAGTATCATGAAAATTGGATGAAAAAATATATGTTGAGATTTCAGAAGACTCTAGTTTTTGGACATTTGGCAATCCCTTTGAATAGAAGTGTTATTCGCCAGTCCCTGCGTGAGGCTAAATCAAGAGGAAACAAACCTTAGAGATAGAACGTAGAACTACAGTAATTTGTCAAGTTTCAAGAAGCTAGCACAAACCGTGTAATTAGAGTTCGAACTGCATCTGTCAATATAGGACAAAACAGAGTGAAACCTAAAAATTCAAACTGTTCCTGCAAACGAATGCTTCAACCTAGGAGAACGAAACTTGGGCATCCAAGTTTGATTGGTGCACTGCTCATTACTTGAAAGTATCATGAAGGTCGGAAGAAAAAATATATGATGAGATTTCAGGAGACTCTAGTTTTTTGGCAGCCTAACAAAGCCTTTCATTGAAAGTGTTATTCGTCAGTCTCTGCTGAAGGCTACATCAAGAGGAAACAAACCTTGGAGATAAAACGTAGAACTAGTTTATTGTGTCAAGTTTCAAGAAGCTAGCACAAACCGTGTATGATTTAGAGTTTGAACTACATTTGTCAATATAGGAGAAAACAGAGTGAAACCTAAAAATTCAAACTGTTACTACAAACGAATGCTTCAACGTAGGAGATTGAAACTTGAGCATCCACGTTGGATTGGTGTACTGATCATTACTTGAAAGTATCATGAAAATTGGATGAAAAAATATATGTTGAGATTTCAGAAGACTCTAGTTTATAAACGTTTGGCAATTCCTTTCAATAAAAGTGTTATTCGCCAGTCCCTGCATGAGGCTAAATCAAGAGGAAACAAACCTTAGAGATAGAACGTAGAACTACAGTATTTTGTGAAGTTTCAAGAAGCTAGCACAAAACGTGTTTGATTTAGAGTTCTAACTGCATCTGTCAATATAGGACAAAACAGAGTGAAACCTAAAAATTCAAACTGTTACTGCAAACGAATGCTTCAACGTAGGAGAACGAAACTAGAGCATCCAAGTGGGATTGGTGTACTGATCATTACCTGAAAGTATCATGAAATTTGGATGAAAAAATATATGTTGAGATTTCAGGAGACTCTTATTTTTTGGAAGATTCGCAAACCCTTTCAATATAAGAGTTATTCGCCAGTCCATGCTTTAGGCTACATCAAGAGAAAACAAACCATAGAGATAGAACGTAGAACTACAGTATTTTGTCAAGTTTCAAGAAGCTAGCACAAACCGTGTTTGATTTAGAGTTCGAACTGCATCTGTCAATATAGGACAAAAAAGAGTGAAACCTAGAAATTCAAACTGTTACTGCAAACGCATGCATCAACCTAGGAGAACGAAACTTGGGCATCCAAGTTTGATTGGTGTACTGCTCATTACTTGAAAGTATCATTAAGGTTGGAAAAAAAATATGTGTTGAGATTTCCGGAGACTCTAGTTTTTTGGCAGCCTAACAACGCCTTTCATTGAAAGTGTTATTCGCCAGTCTGTGCTGAAGGCTACATCAAGAGGAAACAAACCTTAGGGATAGAATGTAGAACTACTTTATTGTGTCAAGTTTCAAGAAGCTAGCCCAAACCGTGTATGATTTAGAGTTTGAACTACATTTGTCAATATAGGAGAAAACAGAGTGAAACCTAGAAATTCAAACTGTTACTGCAAACCAAAGCTTCAACGTAGGAGAATGAAACTTGAGCATCCAAGTGGGATTGGTGTACTGATCATTACTTGAAAGTATCATGAAGATTGGATGAAAAAATATATGTTGAGATTTCAGAAGACTCTAGTTTTTAGGAGTTTGGCAACCCCTTTCAATAAAAGTGTTATTCGCCAGTCCCTGCATTAGGCTACATCAAGAGGAAACAAACCTTAGGGATAGAACGTAGAACTACTTTATTGTGTCATGTTTCAAGTAGCTAGCACAAACCGTGTTTGATTTAAAGTTCTAACTGTATCTGTCAACATAGGAGAAAACAGAGTGAAACCTAAAAATTCAAACTGTTCCTGCAAACGAATGCTTCAACCTAGAAGAACAAAACTTGGGCATCCAAGTGGGAATGGTGTACTGATAATTACTTGAATGTATCATGAAGATTGGATGAAAAAATATATGTTGAGATTTCAGGAGACTCTAGTTTTTTGAAAGTTTGGCAACCCCTTTCAATATAAGTGTTATTCGCAAGTCCCTGCTTTAGGCTACATCAAGAGAAAACAAACCTTAGAGATAGAACGTAGAACTACATAATTGTGTCAAGTTTCAAGAAGCTAGCACAAACCGTGTTTGATTTAGAGTTCTAGCTGCATCTGTCAACATAGGAGAAAACAGAGTGAAACCTAGAAATCAAACTGTTACTGCAAACGAATGCATCAACCTAGGAGAACGAAACTTGGGCATCCAAGTTTGATTGCTGTACTGCTCATTACTTGAAAGTATCATTAAGGTCGGAAAAAAAATATGTGTTGAGATTTCAGGAGACTCTAGTTTTTTGGCAGCCTACCAACGCATTTCATTGAAAGTGTTATTCGCCATTCTGTGCTGAAGGCTACATCAAGAGGAAACAAACCTTAGGGAGAGAATGTAGAACTACTTTATTGTGTCAAGTTTCAAGAAGCTACCCCAAACCGTGTATGATTTAGAGTTTGAACTACATTTGTCAATATAGGAGAAAACAGAGTGAAAACTAAAAATTCAAACTGCTACTGCAAACCAATGCTTCAATGTAGGAAAATGAAACTTGAGCATCCAAGTGGGATTGGTGTACTGATCATTACTTGAAAGTATCATGAAGATTGGATGAAAAAATATATGTTGAGATTTCAGAAGTCTCTAGTTTTTGGAAGTTTGGCAACCCCTTTCAATAAAAGTGTTATTCGCCAGTCCCTGCATTAGGCTACATCAAGAGGAAACAAACCTTAGAGATACAACGTAGAACTACTGTATTGTGTAAAGTATCAAGAAGCTAGCACAAACCGTGTTTGATTTAGAGTTCGAACTGCATCTGTCAATATAGGACAAAACAGAGTGAAACCTAAAAATTCAAACTGTTACTGCAAACGCATGCATCAACCTAGGAGAACGATACTAGGGCATCCAAGTTTGATTGGTGTACTGCTCATTACTTGAAAGTATCATGAAGGTTGGAAAAAAAAAATGGGTTTTGAGATTTCAGGAGACTGTAGTTTTTTGGCAGCCTAACAAAGCCTTTCATTGAAAGTGTTATTCGTCAGTCTCTGCTGAAGGCTACATCAAGAGGAAACTAACCTTGGAGATAAAACGTAGAACTACTTTATTATGTCAAGTTTCAAGAAGCTAGCACAAATCGTGTATGATTTAGAGTTTGAACTACATTTGTCAATATAGGAGAAAACAGAGTGAAACCTAAAAATTCAAACTGTTACGACAAACGAATGCTTCAACGTAGGAGACTGAAACTTGAGCATCCAAGTGGGATTGGTGTACTGATCATTACTTTAAAGTATCATGAAAATTGGATGAAAAAATATATGTTGAGATTTCAGAAGGCTCTAGTTTTTGGACGTTTGGCAATCCCTTTGAATAGAAGTGTTATTAGCCAGTCCCTGCGTGAGGCTAAATCAAGAGGAAACAAACCTTAGAGATAGAACGTAGAACTACAGTATTTTGTCAAGTTTCAAGAAGCTAGCACAAACCGTGTTTGATTTAGAGTTCGAACTGCATCTGTCAATATAGGACAAAACAGAGTGAAACCTAAAAATTCAAACTGTTCCTGCAAACGAATGCTTCAACCTAGGAGAACGAAACTTGGGCATCCAAGTTTGATTGGTGCACTGCTCATTACTTGAAAGTATCATGAAGGTCGGAAGAAAAAATATATGATGAGATTTCAGGAGACTGTAGTTTTTTGGCAGCCTAACAACGCCTTTCATTGAATGTGTTATTCGCCAGTCTCTGCTTAAGGCTACATCAAGAGGAAACAAACCTCAGGGATAGAACGTAGAACTACTTTATTGTGTCATGTTTCAAGTAGCTAGCACAAACCGTGTTTGATTTAAAGTTCTAACTGCATCTGTCAACATAGGAGAAAACAGAGTGAAACCTAAAAATTCAAACTGTTCCTGCAAACGAATGCTTCAACCTAGAAGAACAAAACTTGGGCATCCAAGTGGGAATGGTGTACTGATAATTACTTGAATGTATCATGAAGATTGGATGAAAAAATATATGTTGAGATTTCAGGAGACTCTAGTTTTTTGAAAGTTTGGCAACCCCTTTCAATATAAGTGTTATTCGCCAGTCCCTGCATTAGGCTACCTCAAGAGGAAACAAACCTTAGAGATAGAACGTAGAACTACTTTATTGTGTCAAGTTTCAAGAAGCTAGCACAAACCGTGTTTGATTTAGACTTCTAGCTGCATCTGTCAATATAGGAGAAAACAGAGTGAAACCTCAAAATTCAAACTGTTACTGCAAACGAATGCATCAACATAGGAGAACGAAACTTGGGCATCCAAGTTTGATTGGTGTACTGCTCATTACTTGAAAGTATCATTAAGGTCGGAAAAAAAATATGTGTTGAGATTTCAGGAGACTCTAGTTTTTTGGCAGCCTAACAACGCCTTTCATTGTAAGTGTTATTCGCCAGTCTGTGCTGAAGGCTACATCAAGAGGAAACAAACCTTAGGGATAGAATGTAGAACTACTTTATTGTGTCAAGTTTCTAGAAGCTATCCCAAACCGTGTATGATTTAGAGTTTGAACTACATTTGTCAATATAGGAGAAAACAGAGTGAAACCTAAAAATTCAAACTGTTCCTGCAAACGAATGATTCAACGTAGGAGAATGAAACTTGAGCATCCAAGTGGGATTGGTGTACTGATCATTCCTTGAAAGTATCATGAAGATTGGATGAAAAAATATATGAGGAGATTTCAGGAGACTGTAGTTTTTGGAAGTTTGGCAACCCCTTTCAATAAAAGTGTTATTCGCCAGTCTCTGCTTAAGGCTACATCAAGAGGAAACAAACCTTAGGGATAGAACGTAGAACTACTTTATTGTGTCATGTTTAAAATAGCTAGCACAAACCGTGTTTGATTTAAAGTTCTAACTGCATCTGTCAACATAGGACAAAACAGAGTGAAACCTAAAAATTCAAACTGTTACTGCAAACGCATGCATCAACCTAGGAGAACGAAACTTGGGCATCCAAGTTTGATTGGTGTACTGCTCATTACTTGAAAGTATCATGAAGGTTGGAAACAAAATATGTTTTGAGATTTCAGGAGACTGTAGTTTTTTGGCAGCCTAACAACGCCTTTAATTGAAAGTGTTATTCGTCAGTCTCTGCTGAAGGCTACATCAAGAGGAAACAAACCTTGGAGATAAAACGTAGAACTACTTTATTGTGTCAAGTTTCAAGAAGCTAGCACAAACCGTGTATGATTTAGAGTTTGAACTACATTTGTCAATATAGGAGAAAACAGAGTGAAACCTAAAAATTCAAACTGTTACTACAAACGAATGCTTCAACGTAGGAGATTGAAACTTGAGCATCCAAGTTGGATTGGTGTACTGATCATTACTTGAAAGTATCATGAAAATTGGATGAAAAAATATATGTTGAGATTTCAGAAGACTCTAGTTTATGGACGTTTGGCAATTCCTTTCAATAAAAGTGTTATTCGCCAGTCCCTGCATGAGGCTAAATCAAGAGGAAACAAACCTTAGAGATAGAACGTAGAACTACAGTATTATGTGAAGTTTCAAGAAGCTAGCACAAACCGTGTTTGATTTAGAGTTCTAACTGCATCTGTCAATATAGGACAAAACAGAGTGAAACCTAAAAATTCAAACTGTTACTGGAAACGAATGCTTCAACGTAGGAGAACGAAACTAGAGCATCCAAGTGGGATTGGTGTACTGATCATTACCTGAAAGTATCATGAAATTTGGATGAAAAAATATATGTTGAGATTTCAGGAGACTCTTATTTTTGGGAAGTTTCGCAAACCCTTTCAATATAAGAGTTATTCGCCAGTCCATGCTTTAGGCTACATCAAGAGGAAACAAACCATAGAGATAGAACGTAGAACTACAGTATTTTGTCAAGTTTCAAGAAGCTAGCACAAACCGTGTTTGATTTAGAGTTCGAACTGCATCTGTCAATATAGGACAAAAAAGAGTGAAACCTAGAAATTCAAACTGTTACTGCAAACGCATGCATCAACCTAGGAGAACGAAACTTGGGCATCCAAGTTTGATTGGTGTACTGCTCATTACTTGAAAGTATCATTAAGGTCGGAAAAAAAATATGTGTTGAGATTTCAGGAGACTCTAGTTTTTTTGCAGCCTAACAACGCCTTTCATTGAAAGTGTTATTCGCCAGTCTGTGCTGAAGGCTACATCAAGAGGAAACAAACCTTAGGGATAGAATGTAGAACTACTTTATTGTGTCAAGTTTCAAGAAGCTAGCCCAAACCGTGTATGATTTAGAGTTTGAACTACATTTGTCAATATAGGAGAAAACAGAGTGAAACCTAGAAATTCAAACTGTTACTGCAAACCAATGCTTCAACGTAGGAGAATGAAACTTGAGCATCCAAGTGGGATTGGTGTACTGATCATTACTTGAAAGTATCATGAAGATTGGATGAAAAAATATATGTTGAGATTTCAGAAGACTCTAGTTTTTGGGAGTTTGGCAACCCCTTTCAATAAAAGTGTTATTCGCCAGTCCCTGCATTAGGCTACATCAAGAGGAAACAAACCTTAGGGATAGAACGTAGAACTACTTTATTGTGTCATGTTTCAAGTAGCTAGCACAAACCGTGTTTGATTTAAAGTTCTAACTGTATCTGTCAACATAGGAGAAAACAGAGTGAAACCTAAAAATTCAAACTGTTCCTGCAAACGAATGCTTCAACCTAGAAGAACAAAACTTGGGCATCCAAGTGGGAATGGTGTACTGATAATTACTTGAATGTATCATGAAGATTGGATGAAAAAATATATGTTGAGATTTCAGGAGACTCTAGTTTTTTGAAAGTTTGGCAACCCCTTTCAATATAAGTGTTATTCGCCAGTCCCTGCTTTAGGCTACATCAAGAGAAAACAAACCTTAGAGATAGAACGTAGAACTACATAATTGTGTCAAGTTTCAAGAAGCTAGCACAAACCGTGTTTGATTTAGAGTTCTAGCTGCATCTGTCAACATAGGAGAAAACAGAGTGAAACCTAGAAATCAAACTGTTACTGCAAACGAATGCATCAACCTAGGAGAACGAAACTTGGGCATCCAAGTTTGATTGCTGTACTGCTCATTACTTGAAAGTATCATTAAGGTCGGAAAAAAAATATGTGTTGAGATTTCAGGAGACTCTAGTTTTTTGGCAGCCTACCAACGCCTTTCATTGAAAGTGTTATTCGCCATTCTGTGCTGAAGGCTACATCAAGAGGAAACAAACCTTAGGGAGAGAATGTAGAACTACTTTATTGTGTCAAGTTTCAAGAAGCTACCCCAAACCGTGTATGATTTAGAGTTTGAACTACATTTGTCAATATAGGAGAAAACAGAGTGAAAACTAAAAATTCAAACTGTTACTGCAAACCAATGCTTCAATGTAGGAAAATGAAACTTGAGCATCCATGTGGGATTGGTGTACTGATCATTACTTGAAAGTTTCATGAAGATTGGATGAAAAAATATATGTTGAGATTTCAGAAGTCTCTAGTTTTTGGAAGTTTGGCAACCCATTTCAATAAAAGTGTTATTCGCCAGTCCCTGCATTAGGCTACATCAAGAGGAAACAAACCTTAGAGATACAACGTAGAACTACTGTATTGTGTAAAGTATCAGGAAGCTAGCACAAACCGTGTTTGATTTAGAGTTCGAACTGCATCTGTCAATATAGGACAAAACAGAGTGAAACCTAAAAATTCAAACTGTTACTGCAAACGAATGCATCAACATAGGAGAACGAAACTTGGGCATCCAAGTTTGATTGGTGTACTGCTCATTACTTGAAAGTATCATTAAGGTCGGAAAAAAAATATGTGTTGAGATTTTAGGAGACTCTAGTTTTTTGGCAGCCTAACAACGCATTTCATTGTAAGTGTTATTCGCCAGTCTGTGCTGAAGGCTACATCAAGAGGAAACAAAACTTAGGGATAGAATGTAGAACTACTTTATTGTGTCAAGTTTCTAGAAGCTATCCCAAACCGTGTATGATTTAGAGTTTGAACTACATTTGTCAATATAGGAGAAAACAGAGTGAAACCTAAAAATTCAAACTGTTCCTGCAAACGAATGATTCAACGTAGGAGAATGAAACTTGAGCATCCAAGTGGGATTGGTGTACTGATCATTCCTTGAAAGTATCATGAAGATTGGATGAAAAAATATATGAATAGATTTCAGGAGACTGTAGTTTTTGGAAGTTTGGCAACCCCTTTCAATAAAAGTGTTATTCGCCAGTCTCTGCTTAAGGCTACATCAAGAGGAAACAAACCTTAGGGATAGAACGTAGAACTACTTTATTGTGTCATGTTTAAAATAGCTAGCACAAACCGTGTTTGATTTAAAGTTCTAACTGCATCTGTCAACATAGGACAAAACAGAGTGAAACCTAAAAATTCAAACTGTTACTGCAAACGCATGCATCAACCTAGGAGAACGAAACTTGGGCATCCAAGTTTGATTGGTGTACTGCTCATTACTTGAAAGTATCATGAAGGTTGGAAAAAAAATATGTTTTGAGATTTCAGGAGACTGTAGTTTTTTGGCAGCCTAACAACGCCTTTCATTGAAAGTGTTATTCGTCAGTCTCTGCTGAAGGCTACATCAAGAGGAAACAAACCTTGGAGATAAAACGTAGAACTACTTTATTGTGTCAAGTTTCAAGAAGCTAGCACAAACCGTGTATGATTTAGAGTTTGAACTACATTTGTCAATATAGGAGAAAACAGAGTGAAACCTAAAAATTCAAACTGTTACTACAAACGAATGCTTCAACGTAGGAGATTGAAACTTGAGCATCCAAGTTGGATTGGTGTACTGATCATTACTTGAAAGTATCATGAAAATTGGATGAAAAAATATATGTTGAGATTTCAGAAGACTCTAGTTTGTGGACGTTTGGCAATTCCTTTCAATAAAAGTGTTATTCGCCAGTCCCTGCATGAGGCTAAATCAAGAGGAAACAAACCTTAGAGATAGAACGTAGAACTACAGTATTATGTGAAGTTTCAAGAAGCTAGCACAAACCGTGTTTGATTTAGAGTTCTAACTGCATCTGTCAATATAGGACAAAACAGAGTGAAACCTAAAAATTCAAACTGTTACTGCAAACGAATGCTTCAACGTAGGAGAACGAAACTAGAGCATCCAAGTGGGATTGGTGTACTGATCATTACCTGAAAGTATCATGAAATTTGGATGAAAAAATATATGTTGAGATTTCAGGAGACTCTTATTTTTTGGAAGTTTCGCAAACCCTTTCAATATAAGAGTTATTCGCCAGTCCATGCTTTAGGCTACATCAAGAGGAAACAAACCATAGAGATAGAACGTAGAACTACAGTATTTTGTCAAGTTTCAAGAAGCTAGCACATACCGTGTTTGATTTAGAGTTCGAACTGCATCTGTCAATATAGGACAAAAAAGAGTGAAACCTAGAAATTCAAACTGTTACTGCAAACGCATGCATCAACCTAGGAGAACGAAACTTGGGCATCCAAGTTTGATTGGTGTACTGCTCATTACTTGAAAGTATCATTAAGGTCGGAAAAAAAATATGTGTTGAGATTTCAGGAGACTCTAGTTTTTTGGCAGCCTAACAACGCCTTTCATTGAAAGTGTTATTCGCCAGTCTGTGCTGAAGGCTACATCAAGAGGAAACAAACCTTAGGGATAGAATGTAGAACTACTTTATTGTGTCAATTTTCAAGAAGCTAGCCCAAACCGTGTATGATTTAGAGTTTGAACTACATTTGTCAATGTAGGAGAAAACAGAGTGAAACCTAAAAATTCAAACTGTTCCTGCAAACGAATGCTTCAACCTAGAAGAACAAAACTTGGGCATCCAAGTGGGAATGGTGTACTGATCATTACTTGAATGTATCATGAAGATTGGATGAAAAAATATATGTTGAGATTTCAGGAGACTCTAGTTTTTTGAAAGTTTGGCAACCCCTTTCAATATAAGTGTTATTCGCCAGTCCCTGCATTAGGCTACCTCAAGAGGAAACAAACCTTAGAGAGAGAACGTAGAACTACTTTATTGTGTCAAGTTTCAAGAAGCTAGCACAAACCGTGTTTGATTTAGAGTTCTAGCTGTATCTGTCAATATAGGAGAAAACAGAGTGAAACTTAGAAATTCAAACTGTTACTGCAAACGAATGCATCAACATAGGAGAACGAAACTTGGGCATCCAAGTGTGATTGGTGCACTGCTCATTACTTGAAAGTATCATGAAGGTCGGAAGAAAAAATATATGATGAGATTTAAGGAGACTCTAGTTTTTTGGCAGCCTAACAACGCCTTTCATTGAATGTGTTATTCGCCAGTCTCTGCTTAAGGCTACATCAAGAGGAAACAAACCTTAGGGATAGAACGTAGAACTACTTTATTGTGTCATGTTTCAATTAGCTAGCACAAACCGTGTTTGATTTAAAGTTCTAACTGTGTCTGTCAATATAGGAGAAAACAGAGTAAAACCTAGAAATTCAAACTCTTACTGCAAACGAATGCATCAACCTAGGAGAACAAACTTGGGCATCCAAGTTTGATTGGAGTACTTCTCATTACTTGAAAGTATCATTAAGGTCGGAAAAAAAAATATGTGTTGAGATTTCAGGAGAATCTAGTTTTTTGGCAGCCTAACAACGCCTTTCATTGTAAGTGTTATTCGCCAGTCTGTGCTGAAGGCTACATCAAGAGGAAGCAAACCTTAGGGATAGAATGTAGAACTACTTTATTGTGTCGTGTTTCAAGTAGCTAGCACAAACCGTGTTTGATTTAGAGTTCGAGCTGCATCTGTCAACATAGGAGAAAACAGAGTGAAATATAAAAATTCAAACTGTTACTGCAAACGAATGCTTCAACCTAGGAGAACGAAACTTGGGCATCCAAGTTTGATTGGTGCACTGCTCATTACTTGAAAGTATCATGAAGGTCGGAAGAAAAAATATATGATGAGATTTCAGGAGACTCTAGTTTTTTGGCAGCCTAACAACGCCTTTCATTGAATGTGTTATTCGCCAGTCTCTGCTTAAGGCTACATCAAGAGGAAACAAACCTTAGGGATAGAACGTAGAACTTCTTTATTGTGTCTTGTTTCAAGTAGCTAGCACAAACCGTGTTTGATTTAGAGTTCGAGCTGCATCTGTCAACATAGGAGAAAACAGAGTGAAACCTAAAAATTCAAACTGTTCCTGCAAACGAATGCTTCAACCTAGAAGAACAAAACTTGGGCATCCAAGTGGGAGTGGTGTACTGATCATTAATTGAATGTATCATGAAGATTGGATGAAAAAATATATGTTGAGATTTCAGGAGACTCTAGTTTTTTGAAAGTTTGGCAACCCCTTTCAATATAAGTGTTATTCGCCAGTCCCTGCTTTAGGCTACATCAAGAGGAAACAAACCTTAGAGATAGAACGTAGAACTACTTTATTGTGTCAAGTTTCAAGAAGCTAGCACAAGCCGTGTTTGATTTAGAGTTCTAGCTGCATCTGTCAATATAGGAGAAAACAGAGTGAAACCTAGAAATTCAAACTGTTACTGCAAACGAATGCTTCAACGTAGGAGAATGAAACTTGAGCATCCAAGCGGGATTGGTGTACTGATCATTACTTGAAAGTATCATGAAGATTGGATGAAAAAATATGTGATGAGATTTCAGGAGACTGTAGTTTTTGGAAGTTTGGCAACCCCTTTCAATAAAAGTGTTATTCGCCAGTCTCTGCTTAAGGCTACATCAAGAGGAAACAAACCTTAGGTATAGAACGTAGAACTACTTTATTGTGTCATTTTTCAAGTAGCTAGCACAAACCGAGTTTGATTTAAAGTTCTAACTGCATCTGTCAACATAGGAGAAAACAGAGTGAAACCTAAAATTTCAAACTGTTCCTGCAAACGAATGCTTCAACCTAGAAGAACAAAACTTGGGCATCCAAGTGGGAATGGTGTACTGATCATTACTTGAATGTATCATGAAGTTTGGATGAAAAAATATATGTTGAGATTTCAGGAGACTCTAGTTCTATGAAAGATTGGCAACCACTTTCAATATAAGTGTTATTCGCCAGTCCCTATTTTAGGCTACATCAAGAGGAAACAAACCTTAGAGATAGAACGTAGAACTACTTTATTGTGTCAAGGTTCAGGAAGCTAGCACAAACCGGGTTTGATTTAGAGTTCTAGCTGCATCTGTCAATATAGGAGAAAACAGAGTGAAACCTAGAAACTCAAAATGTTACTGCAAACGAAGGCATAAACCTAGGAGAACGAAACTTGGGCATCCAAGTTTGATTGGTGTACTGCTCATTACTTGAAAGTATCATTAAGGTCGGAAAAAAAATATGTGTTGAGATTTCAGGAGACTCTAGTTTTTTGGCAGCCTAACAACGCCTTTCATTGAAAGTGTTATTCGCCAGTCTGTGCTGAAGGCTACATCAAGAGGAAACAAACCTTGGAGATAAAACGTAGAACTACTTTATTGTGTCAAGTTTCAAGAAGCTAGCCCAAACGTGTATGATTTAGAGTTTGAACTACATTTGTCAATATAGGAGAAAACAGAGTGAAACCTAGAAATTCAAACTGTTACTGCAAATCAATGCTTCAACGTAGGAGAATGAAACTTGAGCATCCAAGTGGGATTGGTGTACTGATCATTACTTGAAAGTATCATGAAGATTTAATGAAAAAATATATGTTGAGATTTCAGAAGACTCTAGTTTTTGGAAGTTTGGCAACCCCTTTCAATAAAAGTGTTATTCGCCAGTCCCTGCATTAGGCTACATCAAGAGGAAACAAACCTTAGAGATAGAACGCAGAACTACAGTATTTTGTCAAGTTTCAAAAAGCTAGCACAATCCGTGTTTGATTTAGAGTTCGAACTGCATCTGTCAATATAGGACAAAACAGAGTGAAACCTAAAAATTCAAACTGTTACTGCAAACGAATGCTTCAACCTAGGAGAACGAAACTTCGTCATCCAAGTTTGATTGGTGCACTGCTCATTACTTGAATGTATCATGAAGGTCGGAAGAAAAAATATATGATGAGATTTCAGGAGACTGTAGTTTTTTGGCAGCCTAACAACGCCTTTCATTGAATGTGTTATTCGCCAGTCTCTGCTTAAGGCTACATCAAGAGGAAACAAACCTTAGGTATAGAACGTAGAACTACTTTATTGTGTCATGTTTCAAGTAGCTAGCACAAACCGTGTTTGATTTAAAGTTCTATCTGCATCTGTCAACATAGGAGAAAACAGAGTGAAACCTAAAAATTCAAACTGTTCCTGCAAACGAATGCTTCAACCTAGAAGAACAAAACTTGGGCATCCAAGTAAGAATGGTGTACTGATCATTACTTGAATGTATCATGAAGATTGGATGAAAAAATATATGTTGAGATTTCAGGAGACCCTAGTTTTTTAAAGTTTGGCCACCACTTTCAATATAAGAGTTATTCGCCAGTCCCTGCTTTAGGCTACATCAAGAGGAAACAAACCTTAGAGATAGAACGTAGAACTACAGTATTTTGTCAAGTTTCAAGAAGCTAGCAAAAACCGTGTTTGATTTAGAGTTCGAACTGCATGTTTCAATATAGGACAAAACAGAGTGAAACCTAGAAATTCAAACTGTTACTGCAAACGAATGCATCAACCTAGGAGAACGAAACTTGGGCATCCAAGTTTGATTGGTGTACTGCTCATTACTTGAAAGTATCATGAAGGTCGTAAAAAAAAAAATATATGTTGAGATTTCAGGAGACTGTAGTTTTTTGGCAGCCTAACAACGCCTTTCATTGAAAGTGTTATTCGCCAGTCTCTGCTTAAGGCTACATCAAGAGGAAACAAAAATTAGGGATAGAACGTAGGACTACTTTATTGTGTCATGTTTCAAGTAGCTAGCAAAAACCGTGTTTGATTTAAAGTTCTAACTGCATCTGTCAATATAGGAGAAAACAGAGAGAAACCTAAAAATTCAAACTGTTCCTGCAAACGAATGCTTCAAAGTAGGAGAATGAAACTTGAGCCTCCAAGTGGGATTGGTGTACTGATCATTACTTGAAAGTATCATGAAGATTGGATGAAAAAACTATATGATGAGATTTCAGGAGACTGTAGTTTTTGGAAGTTTGGCAACCCCTTTCAATAAAAGTGTTATTCGCCAGTCTCTGCTTAAGGCTACATCAAGAGGAAACAATCCTTAGGGATAGAACGTAGAACTACTTTATTGTGTCATGTTTCAAGTAGCTAGCACAAACCGTGTTTGATTTAAAGTTCTAACTGCATCTGTCAACATAGGAGAAAACAGAGTGAAACCTAAAAATTCAAACAGTTCCTGCAAACGAATGCTTCAACGTAGGAGAATGAAACTTCAGCATCCAAGTGGGATTGGTGCACTGCTCATTACTTGAAAGTATCATGAAGGTCGGAAGAAAAAATATATGATGAGATTTCAGGAGACTGTAGTTTTTTGGAAGCATAACAACGCCTTTCATTGAATGTGTTATTCGCCAGTCTCTGCTTAAGGCTACATCAAGAGGAAACAAACCTTGGAGATAAAACGTAGAACTACTTTATTGTGTCAAGTTTCAAGAAGCTAGCACAAACCGTGTATGATTTAGAGTTTGAACTACATTTGTCAATATAGGAGAATACAGAGTGAAACCTAAAAATTCAAACTGTTCCTGCAAACGAATGCTTCAACGTAGGAGAATGAAAATTGAGCATCCAAGTGGGATTGGCGTACTGATCATTACTTGAAAGTATCATGAAGATTGGATGAAAAAATATATGATGAGATTTCAGGAGACTGTAGTTTTTGGAAGTTTGGCAACCCCTTTCAATAAAAGTGTTATTCGCCAGTCTGTGCTGAAGGCTACATCAAGAGGAAACAAACCTTAGGGATAGAACGTAGAAATACTTTATTGTGTCATGTTTCAAGTAGCTAGCACAAACCGTTTTTGATTTAAAGTTCTAACTGCATCTGTCAACATAGGAGAAAACAGAGTGAAACCTAAAAATTCAAACTGTTCCTGCAAACGAATGCTTCAACCTAGAAAAACAAAACTTGGGCATCCAAGTAAGAATGGTGTACTGATCATTACTTGAATGTATCATGAAGATTGGATGAAAAAATATATGTTGAGATTTCAGGAGACTCTAGTTTTTTGAAAGTTTGGCCACCCCTTTCAATATAAGAGTTATTCGCCTGTCCCTATTTTATTCTACATCAAGAGGAAACAAACCTTAGATATAGAAAGTAGAACTACAGTATTTTGTCAAGTTTCAAGAAGCTAGCAAAAACCGTGTTTGATTTAGAGTTCGAACTGCATCCGTGAATATATTAGAAAACAGAGTGAAACCTAAAAATTCAAACTGTTACTGCAAAGGAATGCATCAACCTAGGAGAACGAAACTTGGGCATCCAAGTTTGATTGGTGTACTGCTCATTACTTGAAAGTATCATGAAGGTCGAAAAAAAAATATATTTTGAGATTTCAGGAGACTGTAGTTTTTTGGCAGCCTAACAACGCCTTTCATTGAAAGTGTTATTCGCCAGGCTCTGCTTAAGGCTACATCAAGAGGAAACAAAAATTAGGGATAGAACGTAGAACTACTTTATTGTGTCATGCTTCAAGTAGCTAGCAAAAACCGTGTTTGATTTAAAGTTCTAACTGCATCTGTCAATATAGGAGAAAACAGAGAGAAACCTAAAAATTCAAACTGTTCCTGCAAACGAATGCTTCAAAGTAGGAGAATGAAACTTTAGCCTCCAAGTGGGATTGGTTTACTGATCATTACTTGAAAGTATCATGAAGATTGGATGAAAAAACTATATGATGAGATTTCATTAGACTGTAGTTTTTGGAAGTTTGGCAACCCCTTTCAATAAAAGTGTTATTCGCCAGTCTCTGCTTAAGGCTACATCAAGAGGAAACAAACCTTAGGGATAGAACGTAGAACTACTTTATTGTGTCATGTTTCAAGTAGCTAGCACAAACCGTGTTTGATTTAAAGTTCTAACTGCATCTGTCAACATAGGAGAAAACAGAGTGAAACCTAAAAATTCAAACAATTCCTGCAAACGAATGCTTCAACGTAGGAGAATGAAACTTGAGCATCCAAGTGGGATTGGTGTACTGATCATTACTTGAAAGTATCATGAAGATTGGATGAAAAAATATATGATGAGATTTCAGGAGACTCTAGTTTTTGGAAGTTTGGCAACCCCTTTCAATATAAGTGTTATTCGCCAGTCCCTGCATTAGGCTACATCAAGAGGAAACAAACCTTAGAGATAGAATGTAGAACTACAGTATTTTGTCAAGTTTCAAGAAGGTAGCACAAACCGTGTTTGATTTAGAGTTCGAACTGCATCTGTCAATATAGGACAAAACAGAGTGAAACCTAAAAATTCAAACTGTTACTGCAAACGAATGCTTCAACCTAGGAGAACTAAACTTCGGTATCCAAGTTTGATTGGTACACTACTCATGACTTGAAAGTATCATGAAGGTCGGAAGAAAAAATATATGATGAGATTTCAGGAGACTGTAGTTTTTTGGCAGCCTAACAACGCCTTTCATTGAATGTGTTATGCGCCAGTCTCTGCTTAAGGCTACATCAAGAGGAAACAAACCTTAGAGATAGAACGTAGAACTACTTTATTGTGTCAAGTTTCAAGAAGCTAGCACAAACCGTGTTTGATTTAGAGTTCTAGCTGCATCTGTCAATATAGGAGAAAACAGAGTGAAACCAAGAAATTCAAACTGTTACTGCAAACGAATGCATCAACCTAGGAGAACGAAACTTGGGCATCCAAGTTTGATTGGTGTACTGCTCATTACTTGAAAGTATCATTAAGGTCGAAAAAAAAATATGTGTTGAGATTTCAGGAGACTCTAGTTTTTTGGCAGCCTAACAACGCCTTTCATTTTAAGTGTTACTCGCCAGTCTGTGCTGAAGGCTACATCAAGAGGCAACAAACCTTAGGGATAGAATGTAGAACTGCTTTATTGTGTCAAGTTTCAAGAAGCTAGCCCAAACCGTGTACGATTTAGAGTTTGAACTACATTTGTCAATATAGGAGAAAACAGAGTGAAACCTAAAAATTCAAACTGTTACTGCAAACGAATGCTTCAACGTAGGAGAATGAAATTGAGCATCCAAGTGGGATTGGTGTACTGATCATTACTTGAAAGTATCATGAAGATTGGATGAAAAAAATATATGTTGAGATTTCAGAAGACTCTAGTTTTTGGAAGTTTGGCAACCCCTTTCAATAAAAGTGTTATTCGCCAGTCCCTGCATTAGGCTACATCAAGAGGAAACAAACCTTAGAGATAGAACGTAGAACTACAGGATTTTGTCAAGTTTCAAGAAGCTAGCCCAAACCGTGTATGATTTAGAGTTTGAACTACATTTGTCAATATAGGAGAAAACAGAGTGATACCTAAAAATTCAAACTGTTACTGCAAACGAATGCTTCAATGTAGGAGAATAAAACTTGAGCATCCAAGTGGCATTGGTGTACTGATCATTTCTTGAAAATATCATGAAGGTCGGAAGAAAAAATATATGATGAGATTTCAGGAGACTGTAGTTTTTTGGCAGCCTAACAACGCCTTTCATTGAATGTGTTATTCGCCAGTCTCTGCTTAAGGCTACATCAAGAGGAAACAAACCTTAGGGATAGAACGTAGAACTACTTTATTGTGTCATGTTTCAAGTAGCTAGCACAAACCGTGTTTGATTTAAAGTTCTAATTGCATCTGTCAACATAGGAGAAAACAGAGTGAAACCTAAAAATTCAAACTGTTCCTGCAAATGAATGCTTCAACGTAGGAGAATGAAACTTGAGCATCCAAGTGGGAATGGTGTACTGATCATTACTTGAATGTATCATGAAGATTGGATGAAAAAATATATGTTGACATTTCAGGAGACTCTAGTTTTTTAAAGTTTGGCAACCCCTTTCAATATAAGTGTTATTCGCCAGTCCCTGCTTTAGGCTACATCAAGAGGAAACAAACCTTAGAGATAGAACGTAGAACTACTTTATTGTGTCAAGTTTCAAGAAGCTAGCACAAACCGTGTTTGATTTAGAGTTCTAGCTGCATCTGTCAATATAGGAGAAAACAGAGTGAAACCAAGAAATTCAAACTGTTACTGCAAACGAATGCATCAACCTAGGAGAACGAAACTTGGGCATCCAAGTTTGATTGGTGTACTGCTCATTACTTGAAAGTATCATTAAGGTCGGAAAAAAATATGTGTTGAGATTTCAGGAGACTCTAGTTTTTTGGCAGCCTAACAACGCCTTTCATTTTAAGTGTTACTCGCCAGTCTGTGCTGAAGGCTACATCAAGAGGCAACAAACCTTAGGGATAGAATGTAGAACTGCTTTATTGTGTCAAGTTTCAAGAAGCTAGCCCAAACCGTGTACGATTTAGAGTTTGAACTACATTTGTCAATATAGGAGAAAACAGAGTGAAACCTAAAAATTCAAACTGTTACTGCAAACGAATGCTTCAACGTAGGAGAATGAAACTTGAGCATCCAAGTGGGATTGGTGTACTGATCATTACTTGAAAGTATCATGAAGATTGGATGAAAAAAATATATGTTGAGATTTCAGAAGACTCTAGTTTTTGGAAGTTTGGCAACCCCTTTCAATAAAAGTGTTATTCGCCAGTCCCTGCATTAGGCTACATCAAGAGGAAACAAACCTTAGAGATAGAACGTAGAACTACAGTATTTTGTCAAGTTTCAAGAAGCTAGCCCAAACCGTGTATGATTTAGAGTTTGAACTACATTTGTCAATATAGGAGAAAACAGAGTGATACCTAAAAATTCAAACTGTTACTGCAAACGAATGCTTCAATGTAGGAGAATGAAACTTGAGCATCCAAGTGGCATTGGTGTACTGATCATTTCTTGAAAATATCATGAATGTCGGAAGAAAAAATATATGATGAGATTTCAGGAGACTGTAGTTTTTTGGCAGCCTAACAACGCCTTTCATTGAATGTGTTATTCGCCAGTCTCTGCTTAAGGCTACATCAAGAGGAAACAAACCTTAGGGATAGAACGTAGAACTACTTTATTGTGTCATGTTTCAAGTAGCTAGCACAAACCGTGTTTGATTTAAAGTTCTAATTGCATCTGTCAACATAGGAGAAAACAGAGTGAAACCTAAAAATTCAAACTGTTCCTGCAAATGAATGCTTCAACGTAGGAGAATGAAACTTGAGCATCCAAGTGGGAATGGTGTACTGATCATTACTTGAATGTATCATGAAGATTGGATGAAAAAATATATGTTGACATTTCAGGAGACTCTAGTTTTTTAAAGTTTGGCAACCCCTTTCAATATAAGTGTTATTCGCCAGTCCCTGCTTTAGGCTACATCAAGAGGAAACAAACCTTAGAGATAGAACGTAGAACTACTTTATTGTGTCAAGTTTCAAGAAGCTAGCACAAACAGTGTTTGATTTAGAGTTCTAGCTGCATCTGTCAATATAGGAGAAAACAGAGTGAAACCAAGAAATTCAAACTGTTACTGCAAACGAATGCATCAACCTAGGAGAACGAAACTTGGGCATCCAAGTTTGATTGGTGTACTGCTCATTACTTGAAAGTATCATGAAGATTGGATGAAAAAATATATGTTGAGATTTCAGAAGACTCTAGTTTTTGGAAGTTTGGCAACCCCTTTCAATAAAAGTGTTATTCGCCAGTCCCTGCATTAGGCTACATCAAGAGGAAACAAACCTTAGAGATAGAACGTAGAACTACAGTATTTTGTCAAGTTTCAAGAAGCTAGCACAAACCGTGTTTGATTTAGAGTTCGAACTGCATCTGTCAATATAGGACAAAACAGAGTGAAACCTAAAAATTCAAACTGTTACTGCAAATGAATGCTTCAACCTAGGAGAACGAAACTTCGGCATCCAAGTTTGATTGGTGCACTGCTCATGACTTGAAAGTATCATGAAGGTCGGAAGAAAAAATATATGATGAGATTTCAGGAGACTGTAGTTTTTTGGCAGCCTAACAACGACTTTCATTGAATGTGTTATTCGCCAGTCTCTGCTTAAGGCTACATCAAGAGGAAACAAACCTTAGGGATAGAACGTAGAACTACTTTATTGTGTCATGTTTCAAGTAGCTAGCACAAACCGTGTTTGATTTAAAGTTCTAACTGCATCTGTCAACATAGGAGAAAACAGAGTAAAACCTAAAAATTCAAACTGTTCCTGCAAACGTTTGCTTCAACCTAGAAGAACAAAACTTGGGCATCCAAGTGGGAATGGTGTACTGATCATTACTTGAATGTATCATGAAGATTGGAAGAAAAAATATATGTTGAGATTTCAGGAGACTCTAGTTTTTGGAAGTTTGACAACCCCTTTCAATATAAGTGTTATTCGCCAGTCCCTGCATTAGGCTACATCAAGAGGAAACAAACCTTAGATATAGAATGTAGAACTACAGTATTTTGTCAAGTTTCAAGAAGCTAGCACAAACCGTGTTTGATTTAGAGTTCGAACTGCATCTGTCAATATAGGACAAAACAGAGTGAAACCTAAAAATTCAAACTGTTACTGCAAACGAATGCTTCAACCTAGGAGAACGAAACTTCGGCATCCAAGTTTGATTGGTGCACTGCTCATGACTTGAAAGTATCATGAAGGTCGGAAGAAAAAATATATGATGAGATTTCAGGAGACTGTAGTTTTTTGGCAGCCTAACAACGCCTTTCATTGAATGTGTTATTCGCCAGTCTCTGCTTAAGGCTACATCAAGAGGAAACAAACCTTAGGGATAGAACGTAGAACTACTTTATTGTGTCATGTTTCAAGTAGCTAGCACAAACCGTGTTTGATTTAAAGTTCTAATTGCATCTGTCAACATAGGAGAAAACAGAGTGAAACCTAAAAATTCAAACTGTTCCTGCAAATGAATGCTTCAACGTAGGAGAATGAAACTTGAGCATCCAAGTGGGAATGGTGTACTGATCATTACTTGAATGTATCATGAAGATTGGATGAAAAAATATATGTTGAGATTTCAGGAGACTCTAGTTTTTTGAAAGTTTGGCAACCCCTTTCAATATAAGTGTTATTCGCCAGTCCCTATTTTAGGCTACATCAAGATGAAACAAACCTTAGAGATAGAACGTAGAACTACTTTATTGTGTCAAGTTTCAAGAAGCTAGCGCAAACCGTGTTTGATTTAGAGTTCTAGCTGCATCTGTCAATATAGGAGAAAACAGAGTGAAACCAAGAAATTCAAACCATTACTGCAAACGAATGCATCAACCTAGGAGAACGAAACTTGGGCATCCAAGTTTGATTGGTGTACTGCTCATTACTTGAAAGTATCATTAAGGTCGGAAAAAAAATATGAGTTGAGATTTCAGGAGACTCTACTTTTTTGGCAGCCTAACAACGCCTTTCATTGTAAGTGTTATTTGCCAGTCTGTGCTGAAGGCTACATCAAGAGGAAGCAAACCTTAGGGATAGAATGTAGAACTGCTTTATTGTGTCAACTTTCAAGAAGCTAGCCCAAACCGTGTATGATTTAGAGTTTGAACTACATTTGTCAATGTAGGAGAAAACAGAGTGAAACCTAAAAATTCAAACTGTTACTGCAAACGAATGCTTCAACATAGGAGAATGAAACTTGAGCATCCAAGTGGGATTGGTGTACTGATCATAACTTGAAAGTATCATGAAGATTGGATGAAAAAATATATAATGAGATTTCAGGAGACTGTAGTTTTTGGAAGTTTGGCAACCCCTTTCAATAAAAGTGTTATTCGCCAGTCTCTGCTTAAGGCTACATCAAGAGGAAACAAACCTTAGGTATAGAACGTAGAACTACTTTATTGTGTCCTGTTTCACGTAGCTAGCACAAAGGGAGTTTGATTTAAAGTTCTAACTGCATCTGTCAACATAGGAGAAAACAGAGTGAAACCTAAAAATTCAAACTGTTCCTGCAAACGAATGCTTCAACCTAGAAGAACAAAACTTGGGCATCCAAGTGGGAATGGTGTACTGATTATTACTTGAATGTATCATGAAGATTGGATGAAAAAATATATGTTGAGATTTCAGGAGACTCTAGTTTTTTGAAAGATTTTTTCAACCCATTTCAATATAAGTGTTATTCGCCAGTCCCTATTTTAGGCTACATCAAGAGGAAACAAACCTTAGAGATAGAACGTAGAACTACTTTATTGTGTCAAGTTTCAAGAAGCTAGCCCAAACCGTGTATGATTTAGAGTTTGAACTACATTTGTCAATATAGGAGAAAACAGAGTGAAACCTAAAAATTCAAACTGTTACTGCAAACGAATGCTTCAACGTAGGAGAATGAAACTTGAGCATCCAAGTGGGATTGGTGTACTGATCATTACTTGAAAGTATCATGAAGATTGGATGAAAAAATATATGTTGAGATTTCAAAAAACTCTAGTTTTTGGAAGTTTGGCAACCCCTTTCAATAAAAGTGTTATTCGCCAGTCCCTGCATTAGGCTACATCAAGAGGAAACAAACCTTAGAGATAGAACGTAGAACTACAGTATTTTGTCAAGTTTCAAGAAGCTAGCACAAACCGTGTTTGATTTAGAGTTCGAACTGCATCTGTCAATATAGGACAAAACAGAGTGAAACCTAAAAATTCAAACTGTTACTGCAAACGAATGCTTCAACCTAGGAGAACAAAACTTGGGCATCCAAGTTTGATTGGTGCACTGCTCATTACTTGAAAGTATCATGAAGGTTGGAAGAAAAAATATATGATGAGATTTCAGGAGACTGTAGTTTTTTGGCAGCCTAACAACACCTTTCATTGAATGTGTTATTCGCCAGTCTCTGCTTAAGGCTACATCAAGAGGAAACAAACCTTAGGGATAGAACTTAGAACTACTTTATTGTGTCATGTTTCAAGTAGCTAGCACAAACCGTGTTTGATTTAAAGTTCTAACTGCATCTGTCAACATAGGAGAAAACTGAGTGAAACCTAAAAATTCAAACTGTTCCTGCAAAGGAATGCTTCAACCTAGAAGAACAAAACTTGGGCATCCAAGTGGGAATGGCGTACTGATCATTACTTGAATGTATCATGAAGATTCAATGAAAAAATATATGTTGAGTTTCAGGAGACTCTAGTTTTTTGAAAGTTTGGCAACCCCTTTCAATATAAGTGTTATTCGCCAGTCCCTGCTTTAGGCTACATCAAGAGGAAACAAACCTTAGAGATACAACGTAGAACTACTTTATTGTGTCAAGTTTCAAGAAGCTAGCACAAACCGTTTGATTTAGAGTTCTAGCTGCATCTGTCAATATAGGAGAAAACAGAGTGAAACCTAGAAATTCAAACTGTTAATGCAAACGAATGCATCAACCTAGGAGAACGAAACTTGGGCATCCAAGTTTGATTGGTGTACTGCTCATTACTTGAAAGTATCATTAAGGTCGGAAAAAAATATGTGTTGAGATTTCAGGAGACTCTACTTTATTGGCAGCCTAACAACGCCTTTCATTGTAAGTGTTATTTGCCAGTCTGTGCTGAAGGCTACATCAAGAGGAAGCAAACCTTAGGGATAGAATGTAGAACTGCTTTATTGTGTCAACTTTCAAGAAGCTAGCCCAAACCGTGTATGATTTAGATTTTGAACTACATTTGTCAATGTAGGAGAAAACAGAGTGAAACCTAAAAATTCAAACTGTTACTGCAAACGAATGCTTCAACGTAGGAGAATGAAACTTTAGCATCCAAGTCGGATTGGTGTACTGGTCATAACTTGAAATAATCATGAAGATTGGATGAAAAAATATATGATGAGATTTCAGGAGACTGTAGTTTTTGGAAGTTTGGCAACCGCTTTCAATAAGTGTGTTATTCGCCAGTCTCTGCTTAAGGCAACATCAAGAGGAAACAAACCTTAGGTATAGAATGTAGAACTACTTTATTGTGTCAGGTTTCACATAGCTAGCACAAACGGAGTTTGATTTAAAGTTCTAACTGCATCTGTCAACATAGGAGAAAACAGAGTGAAACCTAAAAATTCAAACTGTTCCTGCAAACGAATGCTTCAACCTAGAAGAACAAAACTTGGGCATCCAAGTGGGAATGGTGTACTGATTATTACTTGAATTTATTATGAAGATTGGATGAAAAAATATATGTTGAGATTTCAGGAGACTCTAGTTTTTGGAAGTTTGGCAACCCCTTTCAATAAAAGTGTTATTCGCCAGTCCCTGCATTAGGCTACATCAAGAGGAAACAAACCTTAGAGATAGAACGTAGAACTACAGTATTTTGTCAAGTTTCAAGAAGCTAGCACAAACCGTGTTTGATTTAGAGTTCGAACTGCATCTGTCAATATAGTACAAAACAGAGTGAAACCTAAAAATTCAAACTGTTACTGCAAACGAATGCTTCAACCTAGGAGAACGAAACTTGGGCATCCAAGTTTGATTGGTGCACTGCTCATTACTTGAAAGTATCATGAAGGTCGGAAGAAAAAATATATGATGAGATTTCAGGAGACTGTAGTTTTTTGAAAGTTTGGCAACCCCTTTCAATATAAGTGTTATTCGCCTGTCCCTATTTTTGGCTACATCAAGAGGAAACAAAACTTAGAGATAGAACGTAGAACTACTTTATTGTGTCAAGTTTCAAGAGCTAGCGCAAACCATGTTTGATTTAGAGTTCTAGCTGCATCTGTCAATATAGGTGAAAACAGAGTGCAACCAAGAAATTCAAACTGTTACTGCAAACGAATGCATCAACCTAGGAGAACGAAACTTGGGCATCCAAGTTTGATTGGTGTACTGCTCATTACTTGAAAGTATCATTAAGGTCAAAAAAAAAAATATGTGTTGAGATTTCAGGAGACTCTACTTTTTTGGCAGCCTAAGAACGCCTTTCATTGTAAGTGTTATTCGCCAGTCTGTGCTGAAGGCTACATCA
The DNA here is from genome assembly GCF_048772815.1 of Callospermophilus lateralis. Classification (NCBI taxonomy): domain Eukaryota; kingdom Metazoa; phylum Chordata; class Mammalia; order Rodentia; family Sciuridae; genus Callospermophilus; species Callospermophilus lateralis. Next base: position 430,235 of record NW_027516588.1, on the reverse strand, counting down.
AGAGGAAGCAAACCTTAGGGATAGAATGTAGAAGTGCTTTATTGTGTCAACTTTCAAGAAGCTAGCCATAACCGTGTATGATTTAGAGTTTGAACTACATTTGTCAATATAGGAGAAAACAGAGTGAAACCTAAAAATTCAAACTGTTACTGCAAACGAATGCTTCAACGTAGGAGAATGAAACTTGAGCATCCAAGTGGGATTGGTGTACTGATCATTACTTGAAAGTATCATGAAGATTGGATGAAAAAATATATGATGAGATTTCAGGAAACTGTAGTTTTTGGAAGTTTGGCAACCCCTTTCAATAAAAGTGTTATTCGCCAGTCTCTGCTTAAGGCTACATCAAGAGGAAACAAACCTTAGGGATAGAACGTAGAACTACTTTATTGTGTCATGTTTCAAGTAGCTAGCACAAACCGTGTTTGATTTAAAGTTCTAACTGCATCTGTCAACATAGGAGAAAACAGAATGAAACCTAAAAATTCAAACTGTTCCTGCAAACGAATGCTTCAACCTAGAAGAACAAAACTTGGGCATCCAAGTGGGAATGGTGTACTGATCATTACTTGAATGTATCATGAAGATTGGATGAAAAAATATATTTGGAGATTTCAGGAGACTCTAGTTTTTTGAAAGTTTGGCAACCCCTTTCAATATAAGTGTTATTCGCCAGTCCCTGCTTTAGGCTACATCAAGAGGAAACAAACCTTAGAGATACAACGTAGAACTACTTTATTGTGTCAAGTTTCAAGAAGCTAGCACAAACCGTGTTTGATTTAGAGTTCTAGCTGCATCTGTCAATATAGGAGAAAACAGAGTTAAACCTAGAAATTCAAACTGTTACTGCAAACGAATGCATCAACCTAGGACAACGAAACTTGGACATCCAAGTTCGATTGGTGTACTGCTCATTACTTGAAAGTATAATTAATTTCGGAAAAAAAATATGTGTTGAGATTTCAGGAAACTCTAGTTTTTTGGCAGCCTAACAACGCCTTTAATTGTAAGTGTTATTCGCCAGTCTGTGCTGAAGGCTACATCAAGAGGAAACAAACCTTAGGGATAGAATGTAGAACTACTTTATCGTGTCAAGTTTCAAGAAGCTAGCCCAAACCGTGTATGATTTAGAGTTTGAACTACATTTGTCAATATAGGAGAAAACAGAGTGAAACCTAAAAATTCAAACTGTTCCTGCAAACGAATGCTTCAACGTAGGAGAATGATACTTGAGCATCCAAGTCTGATTGGTGTACTGATCATTACTTGAAAGTATCATGAAGATTGGATAAAAAAATATATGTTGAGATTTCAGAAGACTCTAGTTTTTGGAAGTTTGGCAACCCCTTTCAATAAAAGTGTTATTCGCCAGTCCCTGCATTAGGCTACATCAAGAGGAAACAAACCTTAGAGATAGAACGTAGAACTACAGTATTTTGTCAAGTTTCAAGAAGCTAGCACAAACCGTGTTTGATTTAGAGTTCGAACTGCATCTGTCAATATAGGACAAAACAGAGTGAAACCGAAAAATTCAACCTGTTACTGCAAATGAATGCTTCAACCTAGGAGAACTAAACTTGGGCATCCAAGTTTGATTGGTGTACTGCTCATTACTTGAAAGTATCATGAAGGTCGGAAGAAAAAATATATGATGAGATTTCAGGAGACTGTAGTTTTTTGGCAGCGTAACAACGCCTTTCATTGAATGTGTTATTCGCCAGTCTCTGCTTAAGGCTACATCAAGAGGAAACAAACCTTAGGGATAGAACGTAGAACTACTTTATTGTGTCATGTTTCAAGTAGCTAGCACAAACCGTGTTTGATATAAAGTTCTAACTGCATCTGTCAACATAGGAGAAAACAGAGTGAAACCTAAAAATTCAAACTGTTCCTGCAAACGAATGCTTCAACCTAGAAGAACAAAACTTGGGCATCCAAGTGGGAATGGTGTACTGATCATTACTTGAATGTATCATGAAGATTGGATGAAAAAATATATGTTGAGATTTCAGGAGACTCTAGTTTTTTGAAAGTTTGGCAACCCCTTTCAATATAAGTGTTATTCGCCAGTCCCTGCTTTAGGCTACATCAAGAGGAAACAAACCTTAGAGATAGAACGTAGAACTACTTTATTGTGTCAAGTTTCAAAAAGCTAGAACAAACCGTGTTTGATTTAGAGTTCTAGCTGCATCTGTCAATATAGGAGAAAACAGAGTGAAACCTAGAAATTCAAACTGTTACTGCAAATGAATGCATCAACATAGGAGAACGAATCTTGGGAATCCAAGTTTGATTGGTGTACTGCTCATTACTTGAAAGTATCATTAAGGTCGGAAAAAAAATATGTGTTGAGATTTCAGGAGACTCTAGTTTTTGGCAGCCTAACAACGCCTTTCATTGAAAGTGTTATTCGCCAGTCCCTGCTTTAGGCTACATCAAGAGGAAACAAACCTTACAGATAGAACGTAGAACTACAGTATTTTGTCAAGTTTCAAGAAGCTAGCACAAACCGTGTTTGATTTAGAGTTCGAACTGCATCTGTCAATATAGGAGAAATCAGAGTGAAACCTAAAAATTCAAACTGTTCCTGCAAACGAATGCTTCAACCTAGAAGAACAAAACTTGGGCATCCAAGTGGGAATGGTGTACTGATCATTACTTGAATGTATCATGAAGATTGGATGAAAAAATATATGTTGAGATTTCAGAAGACTCTAGTTTTTGGAAGTTTGGCAACCCCTTTCAATAAAAGTGTTATTCGCCAGTCCCTGCATTAGGCTACATCAAGAGGAAACAAACCATAGAGACAGAACGTAGAACTACAGTATTTTGTCAAGTTTCAAGAAGCTAGCACAAACCGTGTTTGATTTAGAGTTCGAACTGCATCTGTCAATATAGGACAAAACAGAGTGAAACCTAAAAATTCAAACTGTTCCTGCAAACGAATGCTTCAACCTAGGAGAACGCAACTTGGGCATCCAAGTTTGATTGGTGCACTGTTCATTACTTGAAAGTGTCATGAAGTTCGGAAGAAAAAATATATGATGAGATTTCAGGAGACTGTAGTTTTTTGGCAGCGTAACAACGCCTTTCATTGAATGTGTTATTCGCCAGTCTCTGCTTAAGGCTACATCAAGAGGAAACAAACCTTAGGGATAGAACGTAGAACTACTTTATTGTGTCATGTTTCAAGTAGCTAGCACAAACCGTGTTTGATTTAAAGTTCTAACTGCATCTGTCAACATAGGAGAAAACAGAGTGAAACCTAAAAATTCAAACTGTTCCTGCAAACGAATGCTTCAACCTAGAAGAACAAAACTTGGGCATCCAAGTGGGAATGGTGTACTGATCATTACTTGAATGTATCATGAAGATTGGATGAAAAAATATATGTTGAGATTTCAGGAGACTCTAGTTTTTTGAAAGTTTGGCAACCCCTTTCAATATAAGTGTTATTCGCCAGTCCCTGCTTTAGGCTACATCAAGAGGAAACAAACCTTAGAGATAGAACGTAGAACTACTTTATTGTGTCAAGTTTCAAAAAGCTAGAACAAACCGTGTTTGATTTAGAGTTCTAGCTGCATCTGTCAATATAGGAGAAAACAGAGTGAAACCTAGAAATTCAAACTGTTACTGCAAATGAATGCATCAACATAGGAGAACGAAACTTGGGAATCCAAGTTTGATTGGTGTACTGCTCATTACTTGAAAGTATCATTAAGGTCGGAAAAAAAATATGTGTTGAGATTTCAGGAGACTCTAGTTTTTTGGCAGCCTAACAACGCCTTTCATTGAAAGTGTTATTCGCCAGTCCCTGCTTTAGGCTACATCAAGAGGAAACAAACCTTACAGATAGAACGTAGAACTGCAGTATTTTGTCACGTTTCAAAAAGCTAGCACAAACCGTGTTTGATTTAGAGTTCGAACTGCATCTGTCAATATAGGAGAAATCAGAGTGAAACCTAAAAATTCAAACTGTTCCTGCAAACGAATGCTTCAACCTAGAAGAACAAAACTTGGGCATCCAAGTGGGAATGGTGTACTGATCATTACTTGAATGTATCATGAAGATTGGATGAAAAAATATATGTTGAGATTTCAGAAGACTCTAGTTTTTGGAAGTTTGGCAACCCTTTCAATAAAAGTGTTATTCGCCAGTCCCTGCATTAGGCTACATCAAGAGGAAACAAACCATAGAGACAGAACGTAGAACTACAGTATTTTGTCAAGTTTCAAGAAGCTAGCACAAACCGTGTTTGATTTAGAGTTCTAGCTGCATCTGTCAATATAGGAGAAAACAGAGTGAAACCTAGAAATTCAAACTGTTACTGCAAACCAATGCATCAACCTAGGAGAACGACCTTGGGCATCCAAGTTTGATTGGTGTACTGCTCATTACTTGAAAGTATCATTAAGGTCGGAAAAAAAATATGTGTTGACATTTCAGGAGACTCTAGTTTTTTGGCAGCCTAACAACGCCTTTCATTGTGTTATTCGCCAGTCTGTGCTGAAGGCTACATCAAGAGGAAACAAACCTTAGGGATAGAATGTAGAAATACTTTATTGTGTCAAGTTTCAAGAAGCTAGCCCAAACCGTGTATGATTTAGAGTTTGAACTACATTTGTCAATATAGAAGAAAACAGAGTGAAACCTAAAAATTCAAACTGTTCCTGCAAACGAATGCTTCAACCTAGAAGAACAAAACTTGGGCATCCAAGTGGGAATGGTGTACTGATCATTACTTGAATGTATCATGAAGATTGGATGAAAAAATATATGTTGAGATTTCAGGAGTCTCTAGTTTTTTGAAAGTTTGGCAACCCCTTTCAATATAAGTGTTATTCGCCAGTCCCTGCTTTAGGCTACATCAAGAGAAAACAAACCTTAGAGATAGAACGTAGAACTACATTATTGTGTTAAGTTTCAAGAAGCTAGCACAAACCGTGTTTGATTTAGAGTTCTAGCTGCATCTGTCAATATAGGAGAAAACAGAGTGAAACCTAAAAATTCAAACTGTTACTGCAAACGAATGCTTCTACGTAGGAGAATGAAACTTGAACATCCACGTGGGATTGGTGTACTGATCATTACTTGAAAGTATCATGAAGATTGGATGAAAAAATATATGATGAGATTTTAGGAGACTGCAGTTTTTGGAAGTTTGGCAACCCCTTTCAATAAAAGTGTTATTCGCCAGTCCCTGCATTAGGCTACATCAAGAGGAAACAAACCTTAGAGATAGAACGTAGAACTACAGTATTTTGTCAAGTTTCAAGAAGCTAGCACAAACCGTGTTTGATTTAGAGTTCGAACTGCATCTGTCAATATAGGACAAAACAGAGTGAAACCTAAAAATTCAAACTGTTACTGCAAACGAATGCTTCAACCTAGGAGAACGAAACTTGGGCATCCAAGTTTGATTGGTGCACTGCTCATTACTTGAAAGTATCATGAAGGTCGGAAGAAAAAATATATGATGAGATTTCAGGAGACTGTAGTTTTTTGAAAGTTTGGCAACCCCTTTCAATATAAGTGTTAGTCGCCAGTCCCTGCTTTAGACTACATCACGAGGAAACAAACCTTAGAGATAGAACGTAGAACTACTTTATTCTGTCAAGTTTCAAGAAGCTAGCACAAACCGTGTTTGATTTAGAGTTCTAGCTGCATCTGTCAATTTAGGAGAAAACAGAGTGAAACCTAGAAATTCAAACTGTTACTGCAAACGAATGCATTAACCTAGGAGAACGAAACTTGGGCATCCAAGTTTGATTGGTGTACTGCTCATTACTTGAAAGTATCATTAAGGTTGGAAAAAAAATATGTGTTGAGAATTCAGGAGACTCTAGTTTTTTGGCAGCCTAACAACGCCTTTCATTGAAAGTGTTATTCGCCAGTCTGTGATGAAGGCTACATCAAGAGGAAACAAACCTTAGGGATAGAATGTAGAACTACATTATTAAGTCAAGTTTCAAGAAGCTAGCCCAAACCGTGTATGATTTAGAGTTTGAACTACATTTGTCAATATAGGAGAAAACAGAGTGAAACCTAAAAATTCAAACTGTTCCTGCAAACGAATGCTTCAACGTAGGAGAATGATACTTGAGCATCCAAGTCTGATTGGTGTACTGATCATTACTTGAAAGTATCATGAAGATTGGATAAAAAAATATATGTTGAGATTTCAGAAGACTCTAGTTTTTGGAAGTTTGGCAACCCCTTTCAATAAAAGTGTTATTCGCCAGTCCCTGCATTAGGCTACATCAAGAGGAAACAAACCTTAGAGATAGAACGTAGAACTACAGTATTTTGTCAAGTTTCAAGAAGCTAGCACAAACCGTGTTTGATTTAGAGTTCGAACTGCATCTGTCAATATAGGACAAAACAGAGTGAAACCGAAAAATTCAACCTGTTACTGCAAATGAATGCTTCAACCTAGGAGAACTAAACTTGGGCATCCATGTTTGATTGGTGTACTGCTCATTACTTGAAAGTATCATGAAGGTCGGAAGAAAAAATATATGATGAGATTTCAGGAGACTGTAGTTTTTTGGCAGCGTAACAACGCCTTTCATTGAATGTGTTATTCGCCAGTCTCTGCTTAAGGCACATCAAGAGGAAACAAACCTTAGGGATAGAACGTAGAACTACTTTATTGTGTCATGTTTCAAGTAGCTAGCACAAACCGTGTTTGATTTAAAGTTCTAACTGCATCTGTCAACATAGGAGAAAACAGAGTGAAACCTAAAAATTCAAACTGTTCCTGCAAACGAATGCTTCAACCTAGAAGAACAAAACTTGGGCATCCAAGTGGGAATGGTGTACTGATCATTACTTGAATGTATCATGAAGATTGGATGAAAAAATATATGTTGAGATTTCAGGAGACTCTAGTTTTTTGAAAGTTTGGCAACCCCTTTCAATATAAGTGTTATTCGCCAGTCCCTGCTTTAGGCTACATCAAGAGGAAACAAACCTTAGAGATAGAACGTAGAACTACTTTATTGTGTCAAGTTTCAAAAAGCTAGAACAAACCGTGTTTGATTTAGAGTTCTAGCTGCATCTGTCAATATAGGAGAAAACAGAGTGAAACCTAGAAATTCAAACTGTTACTGCAAATGAATGCATCAACATAGGAGAACGAAACTTGGGAATCCAAGTTTGATTGGTGTACTGCTCATTACTTGAAAGTATCATTAAGGTCGGAAAAAAAATATGTGTTGAGATTTCAGGAGACTCTAGTTTTTGGCAGCCTAACAACGCCTTTCATTGAAAGTGTTATTCGCCAGTCCCTGCTTTAGGCTACATCAAGAGGAAACAAACCTTACAGATAGAACGTAGAACTACAGTATTTTGTCAAGTTTCAAGAAGCTAGCACAAACCGTGTTTGATTTAGAGTTCGAACTGCATCTGTCAATATAGGAGAAATCAGAGTGAAACCTAAAAATTCAAACTGTTCCTGCAAACGAATGCTTCAACCTAGAAGAACAAAACTTGGGCATCCAAGTGGGAATGGTGTACTGATCATTACTTGAATGTATCATGAAGATTGGATGAAAAAATATATGTTGAGATTTCAGAAGACTCTAGTTTTTGGAAGTTTGGCAACCCCTTTCAATAAAAGTGTTATTCGCCAGTCCCTGCATTAGGCTACATCAAGAGGAAACAAACCATAGTGACAGAACGTAGAACTACAGTATTTTGTCAAGTTTCAAGAAGCTAGCACAAACCGTGTTTGATTTAGAGTTCGAACTGCATCTGTCAATATAGGACAAAACAGAGTGAAACCTAAAAATTCAAACTGTTCCTGCAAACGAATGCTTCAACCTAGGAGAACGCAACTTGGGCATCCAAGTTTGATTGGTGCACTGTTCATTACTTGAAAGTGTCATGAAGTTCGGAAGAAAAAATATATGATGAGATTTCAGGAGACTGTAGTTTTTTGGCAGCGTAACAACGCCTTTCATTGAATGTGTTATTCGCCAGTCTCTGCTTAAGGCTACATCAAGAGGAAACAAACCTTAGGGATAGAACGTAGAACTACTTTATTGTGTCATGTTTCAAGTAGCTAGCACAAACCGTGTTTGATTTAAAGTTCTAACTGCATCTGTCAACATAGGAGAAAACAGAGTGAAACCTAAAAATTCAAACTGTTCCTGCAAACGAATGCTTCAACCTAGAAGAACAAAACTTGGGCATCCAAGTGGGAATGGTGTACTGATCATTACTTGAATGTATCATGAAGATTGGATGAAAAAATATATGTTGAGATTTCAGGAGACTCTAGTTTTTTGAAAGTTTGGCAACCCCTTTCAATATAAGTGTTATTCGCCAGTCCCTGCTTTAGGCTACATCAAGAGGAAACAAACCTTAGAGATAGAACGTAGAACTACTTTATTGTGTCAAGTTTCAAAAAGCTAGAACAAACCGTGTTTGATTTAGAGTTCTAGCTGCATCTGTCAATATAGGAGAAAACAGAGTGAAACCTAGAAATTCAAACTGTTACTGCAAATGAATGCATCAACATAGGAGAACGAAACTTGGGAATCCAAGTTTGATTGGTGTACTGCTCATTACTTGAAAGTACCATTAAGGTCGGAAAAAAAATATGTGTTGAGATTTCAGGAGACTCTAGTTTTTTGGCAGCCTAACAACGCCTTTCATTGAAAGTGTTATTCGCCAGTCCCTGCTTTAGGCTACATCAAGAGGAAACAAACCTTACAGATAGAACGTAGAACTACAGTATTTTGTCAAGTTTCAAAAAGCTAGCAAAAACCGTGTTTGATTTAGAGTTCGAACTGCATCTGTCAATATAGGAGAAATCAGAGTGAAACCTAAAAATTCAAACTGTTCCTGCAAACGAATGCTTCAACCTAGAAGAACAAAACTTGGGCATCCAAGTGGGAATGGTGTACTGATCATTACTTGAATGTATCATGAAGATTGGATGAAAAAATATATGTTGAGATTTCAGAAGACTCTAGTTTTTGGAAGTTTGGCAACCCTTTCAATAAAAGTGTTATTCGCCAGTCCCTGCATTAGGCTACATCAAGAGGAAACAAACCATAGAGACAGAACGTAGAACTACAGTATTTTGTCAAGTTTCAAGAAGTTAGCACAAACCGTGTTTGATTTAGAGTTCGAACTGCATCTGTCAATATAGGACAAAACAGAGTGAAACCTAAAAATTCAAACTGTTCCTGCATACGAATGCTTCAACCTAGGAGAACGCAACTTGGGCATCCAAGTTTGATTGGTGCACTGTTCATTACTTGAAAGTGTCATGAAGTTCGGAAGAGAAAATATATGATGAGATTTCGGGAGACTGTAGTTTTTTGGCAGCCTAACAAAGCCTTTCATTGAATGTGTTATTCGCCAGTCTCTGCTTAAGGCTACATCAAGAGGAAACAAACCTTAGGGATAGAAGGTAGAACTACTTTATTGTGTCATGTTTCAAGTAGCTAGCACAAACCGTGTTAGATTTAAAGTTCTAACTGCATCTGTCAACATAGGAGAAAACAGAGTGAAACCTAAAAATTCAAACTGTTCCTGGAAACGAAAGCTTCAACCTAGAAGAACAAAACTTGGGCATCCAAGTGCGAATGGTGTACTGATCATTACTTGAATGTATCATGAAGATTGGATGAAAAAATATATGTTGAGATTTCAGGAGACTCTAGTTTTTGGAAAGTTTGGCAACCCCTTTCAATATAAGTGTTATTCGCCAGTCCCTGCTTTAGGCTACATCAAGAGGAAACAAACCTTAGAGATAGAACGTAGAACTACTTTATTGTGTCAAGTTTCAAGAAGCTAGCACAAACCGTGTTTGATTTAGAGTTCTAGCTGCATCTGTCAATATAGGAGAAAACAGAGTGAAACCTAGAAATTCAAACTGTTACTGCAAACCAATGCATCAACATAGGAGAACGACCTTGGGCATCCAAGTTTGATTGGTGTACTGCTCATTACTTGAAAGTATCATTAAGGTCGGAAAAAAAATATGTGTTGAGATTTCAGGAGACTCTAGTTTTTTGGCAGCCTAACAACGCCTTTCATTGTGTTATTCGCCAGTCTGTGCTGAAGGCTACATCAAGAGGAAACAAACCTTAGGGATAGAATGTAGAACTACTTTATAGTGTCAAGTTTCAAGAAGCTAGCCCAAACCGTGTATGATTTAGAGTTTGAACTACATTTGTCAATATAGGAGAAAACAGAGTGAAACCGAAAAATTCAAACTGTTCCTGCAAACGAATGCTTCAACGTAGGAGAATGATACTTGAGCATCCAAGTCTGATTGGTGTACTGATCATTACTTGAAAGTATCATGAAGATTGGATAAAAAAATATATGTTGAGATTTCAGAAGACTCTAGTTTTTGGAAGTTTGGCAACCCCTTTCAATAAAAGTGTTATTCGCCAGTCCCTGCATTAGGCTACATCAAGAGGAAACAAACCTTAGAGATAGAACGTAGAACTACAGTATTTTGTCAAGTTTCAAGAAGCTAGCACAAACCGTGTTTGATTTAGAGTTCGAACTGCATCTGTCAATATAGGACAAAACAGAGTGAAACCGAAAAATTCAACCTGTTACTGCAAATGAATGCTTCAACCTAGGAGAACGAAACTTGGGAATCCAAGTTTGATTGGTGTACTGCTCATTACTTGAAAGTACCATTAAGGTCGGAAAAAAAATATGTGTTGAGATTTCAGGAGACTCTAGTTTTTTGGCAGCCTAACAACGCCTTTCATTGAAAGTGTTATTCGCCAGTCCCTGCTTTAGGCTACATCAAGAGGAAACAAACCTTACAGATAGAACGTAGAACTACAGTATTTTGTCAAGTTTCAAAAAGCTAGCACAAACCGTGTTTGATTTAGAGTTCGAACTGCATCTGTCAATATAGGAGAAATCAGAGTGAAACCTAAAAATTCAAACTGTTCCTGCAAACGAATGCTTCAACCTAGAAGAACAAAACTTGGGCATCCAAGTGGGAATGGTGTACTGATCATTACTTGAATGTATCATGAAGATTGGATGAAAAAATATATGTTGAGATTTCAGAAGACTCTAGTTTTTGGAAGTTTGGCAACCCTTTCAATAAAAGTGTTATTCGCCAGTCCCTGCATTAGGCTACATCAAGAGGAAACAAACCATAGAGACAGAACGTAGAACTACAGTATTTTGTCAAGTTTCAAGAAGTTAGCACAAACCGTGTTTGATTTAGAGTTCGAACTGCATCTGTCAATATAGGACAAAACAGAGTGAAACCTAAAAATTCAAACTGTTCCTGCAAACGAATGCTTCAACCTAGGAGAACGCAACTTGGGCATCCAAGTTTGATTGGTGCACTGTTCATTACTTGAAAGTGTCATGAAGTTCGGAAGAGAAAATATATGATGAGATTTCGGGAGACTGTAGTTTTTTGGCAGCCTAACAAAGCCTTTCATTGAATGTGTTATTCGCCAGTCTCTGCTTAAGGCTACATCAAGAGGAAACAAACCTTAGGGATAGAAGGTAGAACTACTTTATTGTGTCATGTTTCAAGTAGCTAGCACAAACCGTGTTAGATTTAAAGTTCTAACTGCATCTGTCAACATAGGAGAAAACAGAGTGAAACCTAAAAATTCAAACTGTTCCTGGAAACGAAAGCTTCAACCTAGAAGAACAAAACTTGGGCATCCAAGTGCGAATGGTGTACTGATCATTACTTGAATGTATCATGAAGATTGGATGAAAAAATATATGTTGAGATTTCAGGAGACTCTAGTTTTTGGAAAGTTTGGCAACCCCTTTCAATATAAGTGTTATTCGCCAGTCCCTGCTTTAGGCTACATCAAGAGGAAACAAACCTTAGAGATAGAACGTAGAACTACTTTATTGTGTCAAGTTTCAAGAAGCTAGCACAAACCGTGTTTGATTTAGAGTTCTAGCTGCATCTGTCAATATAGGAGAAAACAGAGTGAAACCTAGAAATTCAAACTGTTACTGCAAACCAATGCATCAACATAGGAGAACGACCTTGGGCATCCAAGTTTGATTGGTGTACTGCTCATTACTTGAAAGTATCATTAAGGTCGGAAAAAAAATATGTGTTGAGATTTCAGGAGACTCTAGTTTTTTGGCAGCCTAACAACGCCTTTCATTGTGTTATTCGCCAGTCTGTGCTGAAGGCTACATCAAGAGGAAACAAACCTTAGGGATAGAATGTAGAACTACTTTATAGTGTCAAGTTTCAAGAAGCTAGCCCAAACCGTGTATGATTTAGAGTTTGAACTACATTTGTCAATATAGGAGAAAACAGAGTGAAACCGAAAAATTCAAACTGTTCCTGCAAACGAATGCTTCAACGTAGGAGAATGATACTTGAGCATCCAAGTCTGATTGGTGTACTGATCATTACTTGAAAGTATCATGAAGATTGGATAAAAAAATATATGTTGAGATTTCAGAAGACTCTAGTTTTTGGAAGTTTGGCAACCCCTTTCAATAAAAGTGTTATTCGCCAGTCCCTGCATTAGGCTACATCAAGAGGAAACAAACCTTAGAGATAGAACGTAGAACTACAGTATTTTGTCAAGTTTCAAGAAGCTAGCACAAACCGTGTTTGATTTAGAGTTCGAACTGCATCTGTCAATATAGGACAAAACAGAGTGAAACCGAAAAATTCAACCTGTTACTGCAAATGAATGCTTCAACCTAGGAGAACAAAACTTGGGAATCCAAGTTTGATTGGTGTACTGCTCATTACTTGAAAGTACCATTAAGGTCGGAAAAAAAATATGTGTTGAGATTTCAGGAGACTCTAGTTTTTTGGCAGCCTAACAACGCCTTTCATTGAAAGTGTTATTCGCCAGTCCCTGCTTTAGGCTACATCAAGAGGAAACAAACCTTACAGATAGAACGTAGAACTACAGTATTTTGTCAAGTTTCAAAAAGCTAGCACAAACCGTGTTTGATTTAGAGTTCGAACTGCATCTGTCAATATAGGAGAAATCAGAGTGAAACCTAAAAATTCAAACTGTTCCTGCAAACGAATGCTTCAACCTAGAAGAACAAAACTTGGGCATCCAAGTGGGAATGGTGTACTGATCATTACTTGAATGTATCATGAAGATTGGATGAAAAAATATATGTTGAGATTTCAGAAGACTCTAGTTTTTGGAAGTTTGGCAACCCTTTCAATAAAAGTGTTATTCGCCAGTCCCTGCATTAGGCTACATCAAGAGGAAACAAACCATAGAGACAGAACGTAGAACTACAGTATTTTGTCAAGTTTCAAGAAGCTAGCACAAACCGTGTTTGATTTAGAGTTCGAACTGCATCTGTCAATATAGGACAAAACAGAGTGAAACCTAAAAATTCAAACTGTTCCTGCAAACTAATGCTTCAACCTAGGAGAACGCAACTTGGGCATCCAAGTTTGATTGGTGCACTGTTCATTACTTGAAAGTGTCATGAAGTTCGGAAGAGAAAATATATGATGAGATTTCGGGAGACTGTAGTTTTTTGGCAGCCTAACAAAGCCTTTCATTGAATGTGTTATTCGCCAGTCTCTGCTTAAGGCTACATCAAGAGGAAACAAACCTTAGGGATAGAAGGTAGAACTACTTTATTGTGTCATGTTTCAAGTAGCTAGCACAAACCGTGTTAGATTTAAAGTTCTAACTGCATCTGTCAACATAGGAGAAAACAGAGTGAAACCTAAAAATTCAAACTGTTCCTGGAAACAAAAGCTTCAACCTAGAAGAACAAAACTTGGGCATCCAAGTGGGAATGGTGTACTGATCATTACTTGAATGTATCATGAAGATTGGATGAAAAAATATATGTTGAGATTTCAGGAGACTCTAGTTTTTGGAAAGTTTGGCAACCCCTTTCAATATAAGTGTTATTCGCCAGTCCCTGCTTTAGGCTACATCAAGAGGAAACAATCCTTAGAGATAGAACGTAGAACTACTTTATTGTGTCAAGTTTCAAGAAGCTAGCACAAACCGTGTTTGATTTAGAGTTCTAGCTGCATCTGTCAATATAGGAGAAAACAGAGTGAAACCTAGAAATTCAAAGTGTTACTGCAAACCAATGCATCAACATAGGAGAACGACCTTGGGCATCCAAGTTTGATTGGTGTACTGCTCATTACTTGAAAGTATCATTAAGGTCGGAAAAAAAATATGTGTTGAGATTTCAGGAGACTCTAGTTTTTTGGCAGCCTAACAACGCCTTTCATTGTGTTATTCGCCAGTCTGTGCTGAAGGCTACATCAAGAGGAAACAAACCTTAGGGATAGAATGTAGAACTACTTTATTGTGTCAAGTTTCAAGAAGCTAGCCCAAACCGTGTATGATTTAGAGTTTGAACTACATTTGTCAATATAGGAGAAAACAGAGTGAAACCGAAAAATTCAAACTGTTCCTGCAAACGAATGCTTCAACCTAGAAGAACAAAACTTGGGCATCCAAGTGGGAATGGTGTACTGATCATTACTTGAATGTATCATGAAGATTGGATGAAAAAATATATGTTGAGATTTCAGGAGTCTCTAGTTTTTTGAAAGTTTGGCAACCCCTTTCAATATAAGTGTTATTCGCCAGTCCCTGCTTTAGGCTACATCAAGAGAAAACAAACCTTAGAGATAGAACGTAGAACTACATTATTGTGTTAAGTTTCAAGAAGCTAGCACAAACCGTGTTTGATTTAGAGTTCTAGCTGCATCTGTCAATATAGGAGAAAACAGAGTGAAACCTAAAAATTCAAACTGTTACTGCAAACGAATGCTTCTACATAGGAGAATGAAACTTGAACATCCACGTGGGATTGGTGTACTGATCATTACTTGAAAGTATCATGAAGATTGGATGAAAAAATATATGTTGAGATTTCAGAAGACTCTAGTTTTTGTAAGTTTGGCAACCCCTTTCAATAAAAGTGTTATTCGCCAGTCCCTGCATTAGGCTACATCAAGAGGAAACAAACCTTAGAGATAGAACGTAGAACTACAGTATTTTGTCAGGTTTCAAGAAGCTAGCACAAACCGTGTTTGATTTAGAGTTCGAAATGCATCTATCAATATAGGACAAAACAGAGTGAAACCTAAAAATTCAAACTGTTCCTGAAACGAATGCTTCAACCTAGGAGA
The DNA here is from genome assembly GCF_048772815.1 of Callospermophilus lateralis. Taxonomy (NCBI): domain Eukaryota; kingdom Metazoa; phylum Chordata; class Mammalia; order Rodentia; family Sciuridae; genus Callospermophilus; species Callospermophilus lateralis. The sequence goes on along the minus strand of NW_027516588.1, from coordinate 415,104 downwards.
ACGAAACTTGGGCATCCAAGTTTGATTGGTGCACTGCTCATTACTTGAATGTATCATGAAGGTCGGAAGAAAAGATATATGATGAGATTTCAGGAGACTGTATTTTTTTGGCAGCCTAACAACGCCTTTCATTGAATGTTTTATTCGCCATTATGTGCTGAAGGCTACATCAAGAGGAAACAAACCTTAGGGATAGAACGTAGAACTACTTTATTGTGTCAGTTTCAAGTAGCTAGCACAAACCGTTTTTGATTTAATGTTCTAACTGCAACTGTCAATATAGGAGAAAACAGAGTGAAACCTAAAAATTCAAACTGTTCCTGCAAACGAATGCTTCAACCTAGAAGAACAAAACTTGGGCATCCAAGTGGGAATGGTGTACTGATCATTACTTGAATGTATCATGAAGATTGGATGAAAAAATATATGTTGAGATTTCAGAAGACTCTAGTTTTGGGAAGTTTGGCAACCCCTTTCAATAAAAGTGTTATTCGCCAGTCCCTGCATTAGGCTACATCAAGAGGAAACAAACCTTAGAGATAGAACGTAGAACTACAGTATTTTGTCAAGTTTCAAGAAGCTAGCACAAACCGTGTTTGATTTAGAGTTTGAACTGCATCTGTCAATATAGGAGAAAACAGAGTGAAACCTAGAAATTCAAACTGTTACTGCAAACGAATGCATCAACCTAGGAGAACGAAACTTGGGCATCCAAGTTTGATTGGTGTACTGCTCATTACTTGAAAGTATCATTAAGGTCGGAAAAAAATATGTGTTGAGATTTCAGGAGACTCTAGTTTTTTGGCAGCCTAACAACGCCTTTCATTGAAAGTGTTATTCGGCAGTCTCTGCTGATTGCTACATCAAGAGGAAACAAACCTTAGGGATAGAATGTAGAACTACTTTATTGTGTCAAGTTTCAAGAAGCTAGCCCAAACCGTGTATGATTTAGAGATTGAAATACATTTGTCAATATAGGTGAAAACAGAGTGAAACCTAAAAATTCAAACTGTTCCTGCAAACGAATGCTTCAATGTAGGAGAATGAAACTTGAGCATCCAAGTGGGATTGGTGTACTGATCATTACTTGAATATATCATGAAGATTGGATGAAAAAATATATGTTGAGATTTCAGAAGACTCTAGTTTTTGGAAGTTTGGCAACCCCTTTCAATAAAAGTGTTATTCGCCAGACCCTGCATTAGACTACATCAAGAGGAAACAAACCTTAGAGATAGAAAGTAGAACTACAGTATTTTGTCAAGTTTCAAGAAGCTAGCACAAACCGTGTTTGATTTAGAGTTCGAAATGCATCTATCAATATAGGACAAAACAGAGTGAAACCTAAAAATTCAAACTGTTCCTGCAAACGGATGCTTCAACCTAGGAGAACGAAACGTGGGCATCCAAGTTTGATTGGTGCACTGTTCATTACTTGAAAGTGTCATGAAGGTCGGAAGAAAAAATATATGATGTGATTTCAGGAGACTGTAGTTTTTTGGCAGCCTAACATCGCCTTTCATTGAATGTGTTATTCGCCAGTCTCTGCTTAAGGCTACATCAAGAGGAAACAAACCTTAGGGATAGAACGTAGAACTACTTTATTGTGTCATGTTTCAAGTAGCTAGCACAAACCGTTTTTGATTTAAAGTTCTAACTGCATCTGTTAACATAGGAGAAAACAGAGTGTAACCTAAAAATTCAAACTGTTCCTGCAAACGAATGCTTCAACCTAGAAGAACAAAACTTGGGCATCCAAGTGGGAATGGTGTACTGATCATTACTTGAATGTATCATGAAGATTGGATGAAAAAATATATGTTGAGATTTCAGGAGACTCTAGTTTTTTGAAAGTTTGGCAACCCCTTTCAATATAAGTGTTATTCGCCAGTCCCTGCTTTGGCTACATCAAGAGGAAACAAACCTTAGAGATAGAACGTAGAACTACTTTATTGTGTCAAGTTTCAAGAAGCTAGCACAAACCGTGCTGATTTAGAGTTCTAGCTGCATCTGTCAATATAGGAGAAAACAGAGTGAAACCTAGAAATTCAAACTGTTACTGCAAACGAATGCATCAACCTAGGAGAACAAAACTTGGGCATCCAACTTTGATTGGTGTACTGCTCATTACTTGAAAGTACCATTAAGGTCGGAAAAAAAATATGTGTTGAGATTTCAGGAGACTCTAGTTTTTTGGCAGCCTAACAACGCCTTTCATTGTAAGTGTTATTCGCCAGTCTGTGCTGAAGGCTACATCAAGAGGAAACAAACCTTAGGGATAGAATGTAGAACTACTTTATTGTGTCAAGTTTCAAGTAGCTGGCCCAAACCATGTATGATTTAGAGTTTGAACTACATTTGTCAATATAGGAGAAAACAGAGTGAAACCTAAAAATTCAAACTGTTCCTGCAAACGAATGCTTCAACCTAGAAGAACAAAACTTGGGCATCCAAGTGGGAATGGTGTACTGATCATTACTTGAATGTATCATGAAGGTTGGATGAAAAAATATATGTTGAGATTTCAGGAGACACTAGTTTTTTGAAAGTTTGGCAACCCCTTTCAATATAAGTGTTATTCGCCAGTCCCTGCTTTAGGCTACATCAAGAGGAAACAAACCTTAGAGATAGAACGTAGAACTACTTTATTTTGTCAAGTTTCAAGAAGCTAGCACAAACCGTGTTTGATTTAGAGTTCTGGCTGCATCTGTCAATATAGGAGAAAACAGAGTGAAACCTAGAAATTCAAACTGTTACTGCAAACGAATGCATCAACCTAGAGAACGAAACTTGGGCATCCAAGTTTGATTGGTGCACTGCTCATTACTTGAAAGTATCATGAAGTTGGGAAGAAAAAATACATGATGGGATTTCAGGAGACTGTAGATTTTGGCAGCCTAACAACGCCTTTCATTGAATGTGTTATTCGCCAGTCTCTGCTTAAGGCTACATCAAGAGGAAACAAACCTTAGGGATAGAATGTAGAACTACTTTATTGTGTCATGTTTCAAGTAGCTAGCACAAACCGTGTTTGATTTAAAGTTCTAACTGCATCTGTCAATATAGGAGAAAACAGAGTGAAACCTAAAAATTCAAACTGTTCCTGCAACCGAATGCTTCAACCTAGAAGAACAAAACTTGGGCATCCAAGTGGGAATGGTGTACTGATCATTACTTGAATGTATCATGAAGATTGGATGAAAAAATATATGTTGAGATTTCAGGAGACTCTAGTTTTTTGAAAGTTTGGCAACCCCTTTCAATATAAGTGTTATTCGCCAGTCCCTGCTTTAGGCTACATCAAGAGGAAACAAACCTTAGAGATAGAACGTAGAACTACTATATTGTGTCAAGTTTCAAGAAGCTAGCACAAACCGTGTTTGATTTAGAGTTCTAGCTGCATCTGTCAATATAGGAGAAAACACAGTGAAACCTAGAAATTCAAACTGTTACTGCAAACGAATGCATCAACCTAGGAGAACGACCTTGGGCATCCAAGTTTGATTGGTGTACTGCTCATTACTTGAAAGTATCATTAATGTCGGAAAAAAAAATATGTGTTGAGATTTCAGGAGACTCTAGTTTTTTGGCAGCCTAACAACACCTTTCATTGTGTTATTCGCCAGTCTGTGCTGAAGGCTACATCAAGAGGAAACAAACCTTAGGGATAGAATGTAGAACTACTTTATTGTGTCAAGTTTCAAGAAGCTAGCCAAAACCGTGTATGATTTAGAGTTTGAACTACATTTGTCAATATAGGAGAAAACAGAGTGAAACCTAAAAATTCAAACTGTTCCTGCAAACGAATGCTTCAACGTAGGAGAATGAAACTTGAGCATCCAAGTGGGATTGGTGTACTGATCATTACTTGAAAGTATCATGAAGATTGGATGAAAAAATATATGTTGAGATTTCAGAAGACTCTAGTTTTTGGAAGTTTGGCAACCACTTTCAATAAAAGTGTTATTCGCCAGTCCCTGCATTAGGCTACATCAAGAGGAAACAAACCTTAGAGATAGAACGTAGAACTACAATATTTTGTCAAGTTTCAAGAAGCTAGCACAAACCGTGTTTGATTTAGAGTTTGAACTGCATCTGTCAATATAGGACAAAACAGAGTGAAACCTAAAAATTCAAACTGTTCCTGCAAATGAATGCTTCAACCTAGGAGAACGAAACTTGGGCATCCAAGTTTGCTTGGTGCACTGCTCATTACTTGAAAGTATCATGAAGGTCGGAAGAAAAAATATATGATGAGATTTCAGGAGACTGTAGTTTTTTGGCAGCCTAACAACGCCTTTCATTGAATGTGTTATTCGCCAGTCTCTGCTTAAGGCTACATCAAGAGGAAACAAACCTTAGGGATAGTTGTAGAACTACTTTATTGTGTCAAGTTTCAAGAAGCTAGCACAAACCTTGTTTGATTTAGAGTTTGAACTGCATCTGTCAATATAGGCGAAAACAGAGTAAAACCTAAAAATTCAAACTGTTCCTGCAAACGAATGCTTCAACCTAGAAGAACAAAACTTGGGCATCCAAGTGGGAATGGTGTACTGATCATTACTTGAATGTATCATGAAGATTGGATGAAAAAATATATGTTGAGATTTCAGGAGACTCTAGTTTTTGGAAAGTTTGGCAACCCCTTTCAATATAAGTGTTATTCGCCAGTCCCAGCTTTAGGCTACATCAAAAAGAAACAAAACTTAGAGATAGAACGTAGAACTACTTTATTGTGTCAAGTTTCAAGAAGCTAGCACAAACCGTGTTTGATTTAGAGTTCTAGCTGCATCTGTCAATGTAGGAGAAAACAGAGTGAAACCTAGAAATTCAAACTGTTACTGCAAACGAATGCATCAACCTAGGAGAACGAAACTTGGGCATCCAAGTTTGATTGGTGTACTGCTCATTACTTGAAAGTATCATTAATGTCGGAAAAAAAATATGTGTTGAGATTTCAGGAGACTCTAGTTTTTTGGCAGCCTAACAACGCCTTTCATTGTGTTATTCGCCAGTCTGTGCTGAAGGCTACATCAAGAGGAAACAAACCTTAGGGATAGAATGTAGAACTACTTTATTGTGTCAAGTTTCAAGAAGCTAGACAAAACCGTGTATGATTTAGAGTTTGAACTACATTTGTCAATATAGGAGAAAACAGAGTGAAACCTAAAAATTCAAACTGTTCCTGCAAACGAATGCTTCAACGTAGGAGAATGAAACTTGAGCATCCAAGTGGGATTGGTGTACTGATCATTACTTGAAAGTATCATTAAGTTCGGAAAAAAAATATGTGTTGAGATTTCAGGAGACTCAATTATTTGGCAGCCTAACAACGCCTTTAATTGAAAGTGTTATTCGCCAGTCTGTGCTGAAGGCTACATCAAGAGGAAACAAACATTAGGGATAGAATGTAGAAATACTTTATTGTGTCAAGTTTCAATAAGCTAGCACAAACCGTGTTTGATTTAGAGTTCTAGCTGCATTTGTCAATATAGGAGAAAACAGAGTGAAACCTAAAAATTCAAACTGTTCCTGCAAACGAATGCTTCAACCTAGGAAAATGAAACTTGAGCATTAAAGTGGGATTGGTGTACTGATCATTACTTGAAAGTATCATGAAGATTGGATGAAAACCTATATGTTGAGATTTCAGAAGACTCTAGTTTTTGGAAGTTTGGCAACCCCTTTCAATAAAAGTGTTATTCGCCAGTCCCTGCATTAGGCTACATCAAGAGGAAACAAACCTTAGAGATAGAACGTAGAACTACAGTATTTTGTCAAGTTTCAAGAAGCTAGCACATACCGTGTTTGATTTAGAGTTCGAACTGCATCTGTCAATATAGGACAAAACAGAGTGAAACCTAAAAATTCAAACTGTTCCTGCAAACGAATGCTTCAACCTAGGAGAACGAAACTTGGGCATCCAAGTTTGATTGGTGCACTGCTCATTATTTGAAAGTATCATGAAGGTCGGAAGAAAAAATATATGATATGATTTCAGGAGACTGAAGATTTTGGCAGCCTAACAACGCCTTTCATTGAATGTGTTATTCGCCAGTCTCTGCTTAAGGCTACATCAAGAGGAAACAAACCTTTGGGATAGAACGTAGAACTACTTTATTGTGTCATGTTTCAAGTAGCTAGCACAAACCGTGTTTGATTTAAAGTTCTAACTGCATCTATCAATATAGGAGAAAACAGAGTGAAACCTAAAAATTCAAACTGTTCCTGCAAACGAATGCTTCAACCTAGAAGAACAAAACTTGGGCATCCAAGTGGGAATGGTGTACTGATCGTTACTTGAATGTATCATGAAGATTGGATGAAAAAATATATGTTGAGATTTCAGGAGACTCTAGTTTTTTGAAAGTTTGGCAACCCCTTTCAATATAAGTGTTATTCGCCAGTCCCTGCTTTAGGCTACATCAAGAGGAAACAAACCTTAGATATAGAACGTAGAACTACTTTATTGTGTCAAGTTTCAAGAAGCTAGCACAAACCGTGTTTGATTTAGAGTTCTAGCTGCATCTGTCAATATAGGAGAAAACAGAGTGAAACCTAGAAATTCAAACTGTTACTGCAAACGAATGCATCAACCTAGGAGAACGAAACTTGTGCATCCAAGTTTGATAGGTGTACTGCTCATTACTTGAAAGTATCATTAAGGTCGGAAAAATATATGTGTTGAGATTTCAGGAGACTCTAGTTTTTTGGCAGCCTAACAACGCCTTTCATTGAAAGTGTTATTCGCCAGTCTGTGCTGAAGGCTACATCAAGAGGAAACAACCTTAGGGATAGAATGTAGAACTACTTTATTGTGTCAAGTTTCAAGAAGCTAGCCCAAACCGTGTATGATTTAGAGTTTGAACTACATTTGTCAATATAGGAGAAAACAGAGTGAAACCTAAAAATTCAAACTGTTCCTGCAAACGAATGCTTCAACGTAGGAGAATGAAACTTGAGCATCCAAGTGGGATTGGTGTACTGATCATTACTTGAAAGTATCATGAAGATTGGATGAAAAAATATATGTTGAGATTTCAGAAGACTCTAGTTTTTGGAAGTTTGGCAACCCCTTTCAATATAAGTGTTATTCGCCATCCCTGGATTAGGCTACATCAAGAGGAAACAAACCTTAGAGATAGAACGTAGAACTACAGTATTTTGTCAAGTTTCAAGAAGCTAGCACAAACCGTGTTTGATTTAGAGTTCGAACTGCATCTGTCAATATAGGACGAAACAGAGTGAAACCTAAAAATTCAAACTGTTCCTGCAAACGAATGCTTCAACCTAGGAGAACGAAACTTGGGCATCCAAGTTTGATTGGTGCACTGCTCATTACTTGAAAGTATCATGAAAGTCGGAAGAAAAAATATATGATGAGATTTCAGGAGACTGTAGTTTTTTGGCAGCCTAACAACGCCTTTCATTGAATGTGTTATTCGCCAGTCTCTGCTTAAGGCTACATCAAGAGGAAACCAACCTTAGGCATAGAACGTAGAACTACTTTATTGTGTCATGTTTCATGTACCTAGCACAAACCGTGTTTGATTTAAAGTTCTAACTGCATCTGTCTACATAGGAGAAAACAGAGTGAAACCTAAAAATTCAAACTGTTCCTGCAAACGAAAGCTTCAACCTAGCAGAACAAAACTTGGGCATCCAAGTGGGAATGGTGTACTGATCATTACTTGAATGTATCATGAAGATTGGATGAAAAAATATATGTTGAGATTTCAGGAGACTCTAGTTTTTTGAAAGTTTGGCAACCCCTTTCAATATAAGTGTTATTCGCCAGTCCCTGCATTAGGCTACATCAAGAGGATACAAACCTTAGAGATAGAACGTAGAACAACTTTATTGTGTCAAGTTTCAAGAAGCTAGCACAAACCGTGTTTGATTTAGAGTTCTAGCTGCATCTGTCAATATAGGAGAAAACAGAGTGAAACCTAGAAATTCAAACTGTTACTGCAAACGAATGCATCAACCTAGGAGAACGAAACTTGGGCATCCAAGTTTGATTGGTGTACTGCTCATTACTTGAAAGTATCATAAGGTCGGAAAAAAAATATGTGTTGAGATTTCAGGAGACTCTAGTTTTTTGGCAGCCTAACAACGCCTTTCATTGAAAGTGTTATTCGCCAGTGTGTGCTGAAGGCTACATCAAGAGGAAACAAACTTTAGGGATAGAATGTAGAACTACTTTATTGTGTCAAGTTTCAAGAAGCTAGCCCAAACCGTGTATGATATAGAGTTTGAACTACCTTTGTCAAAATAGGAGAAAACAGAGTGAAACCTAAAAATTCAAACTGTTCCTGCAAACGAATGCTTCAACGTAGGAGAATGAAACTTGAGCATCCAAGTGGGATTGGTGTACTGATCATTACTTGAAAGTATCATGAAGATTGGATGAAAAAATATATGTTGAGATTTCAGAAGACTCTAGTTTTTGGAAGTTTGGCAACCCCTTTCAATATAAGTGTTATTCGCCAGTCCCTGGATTAGGCTACATCAAGAGGAAACAAACCTTAGAGATAGAACGTAGAACTACAGTATTTTGTCAAGTTTCAAGAAGCTAGCACAAACCGTGTTTGATTTAGAGTTCGAACTGCATCTGTCAATATAGGACGAAACAGAGTGAAACCTAAAAATTCAAACTGTTCCTGCAAACGAATGCTTCAACCTAGGAGAATGAAACTTGGGCATCCAAGTTTGATTGGTGCACTGCTCATTACTTGAAAGTATCATGAAGGTGGGAAGAAAAAATATAGGTTGAGATTTCAGGAGACTTTAGATTTTGGCAGCCTAACAACGCCTTTCATTGAATGTGTTATTCGCCAGTCTCTGCTTAAGGCTACATCAAGAGGAAACAAACCTTAGGGATAGAACGTAGAACTACTTTATTGTGTCATGTTTCAAGTAGCTAGCACAAACCGTGTTTGATTTAAAGTTCTAACTGCATCTGTCTACATAGGAGAAAACAGAGTGAAACCTAAAAATTCAAACTGTTCCTGGAAACGAATGCTTCAACCTAGCAGAGCAGAACTTGGGCATCCAAGTGGGAATGGTGTACTGATCATTACTTGAATGTATCATGAAGATTGGATGAAAAAATATATGTTGAGATTTCAGGAGACTCTAGTTTTTTGAAAGTTTGGCAACCCCTTTCAATATAAGTGTTATTCGCCAGTCCCTGCATTAGGCTACATCAAGAGGATACAAACCTTAGAGATAGAACGTAGAACAACTTTATTGTGTCAAGTTTCAAGAAGCTAGCACAAACCGTGTTTGATTTAGAGTTCTAGCTGCATCTGTCAATATAGGAGAAAACAGAGTGAAACCTAGAAATTCAAACTGTTACTGCAAACGAATGCATCAACCTAGGAGAACGAAACTTGGGCATCCAAGTTTGATTGGTGTACTGCTCATTACTTGAAAGTATCATTAAGGTCGGAAAAAAATATGTGTTGAGATTTCAGGAGACTCTAGTTTTTTGGCAGCCTAACAACGCCTTTCATTGAAAGTGTTATTCGCCAGTGTGTGCTGAAGGCTACATCAAGAGGAAACAAACTTTAGGGATAGAATGTAGAACTACTTTATTGTGTCAAGTTTCAAGAAGCTAGCCCAAACCGTGTATGATATAGAGTTTGAACTACCTTTGTCAAAATAGGAGAAAACAGAGTGAAACCTAAAAATTCAAACTGTTCCTGCAAACGAATGCTTCAACGTAGGAGACTGAAACTTGAGCATCCAAGTGGGATTGCTGTACTGATCATTACTTGAATGTATCATGAAGATTGGATGAAAAAATATATGTTGAGATTTCAGAAGACTCTAGTTCTTGGAAGTTTGGCAACACCTTTCAATAAAAGTGTTATTCGCCAGTCCCTGCATTAGGCTATATCAAGAGGAAACAAACCTTAGAGATAGAACGTAGAACTACAGTATTTTGTCAAGTTTCAAGAAGCTAGCACAAACCGTGTTTGATTTAGAGTTCGAACTGCATCTGTCAATATAGGACAAAACAGAGTGAAACCTAAAAATTCAAACTGTTCCTGCAAACGAATGCTTCAACCTAGGAGAACGAAACATGGGCATCCAAGTTTGATTGGTGCACTGCTCATTACTTGAAAGTATCATGAAGGTCGGAATAAAAAATATATGATGAGATTTCAGGAGACTGTAGTTTTGGCAGCCTAACAACGCCTTTCATTGAATGTGTTATTCGCCAGTCTCTGCTGAAGGCTACATCGAGAGGAAACAAACCTTAGGGATAGAACGTAGAACTACTTTATTGTGTCATGTTTCAAGTAGCTAGCACAAACAGTGTTTGATTTAAAGTTCTAACTGCATCTGTCAACATAGGAGAAAACAGAGTGAAACCTAAAAATTCAAACTGTTCCTGCAAATGAATGCTTCAACCTAGTAGAACAAAACTTGGGCATCCAAGGGGGAATGGTATACTGATCATTACTTGAATGTATCATGAAGATTGGATGAAAAAATATATGTTGAGATTTCAGGAGACTCTTGTTTTTTGAAAGTTTGGCAACCCCTTTCAATATAAGTGTTATTCGCCTGTCCCTGCATTAGGCTACATCAAGTGGAAACAAACCTTAGAGATAGAACGTAGAACTACTTTATTGTGTCAAGTTTCAAGAAGCTAGCACAAACCGTGTTTGATTTAGAGTTCTAGCTGCATCTGTCAATATAGGAGAAAACAGAGTGAAACCTAGAAATTCAAACTGTTAATGCAAACGAATGCATCAACCTAGGAGAACGAAACTTGGGCATCCAAGTTTGATTGGTGTACTGCTCATTACTGGAAAGTATCATTAAGGTCGGAAAAAAAATATGTGTTGAGATTTCAGGAGACTCTAGTTTTTTGGCAGCCTAACAACGCCTTTCATTGTAAGTGTTATTCGCCAGTCTGTGCTGAAGGCTACATCAAGAGGAAACAAACCTTAGGGATAGAATGTAGAACTACTTTATTATGTCAAGTTTCAAGAAGCTAGCCCAAACCGTGTATGATTTAGAGTTTGAACTACATTTGTCAATATAGCAGAAAACAGAGTGAAACCTAAAAATTCAAACTGTTCCTGCAAACGAATGCTTCAACGTAGGAGAATGAAACTTGAGCATCCAAGTGGGATTGGTGTACTGATCATTACTTGAAAGTATCATGAAGATTGGATGAAAAAATATTTCTTGAGTTTTCAGAAGACTCTAGTTATTGGAAGTTTGGCAACCCCTTTCAATAAAAGTGTTATTCGCCAGTCCCTGCATTAGGCTACATCAAGAGGAAACAAACCTTAGAGATAGAACGTAGCACTACAGTATTTTGTCAAGTTTCAAGAAGCTAGCACAAACCGTGTTTGATTTAGAGTTCGAACTGCATCTGTCAATATAGGACAAAACAGAGTGAAACCTAAAAATTCAAACTGTTCCTGCAAACGAATGCTTCAACCTAGGAGAACGAAACTTGGGCATCCAAGTTTGATTGGTGCACTGCTCATTATTTGAAAGTATCATGAAGGTCGGAAGAAAAAATATATGATATGATTTCAGGAGACTGTAGTTTTTTGGCAGCCTAACAACGCCTTTCATTGAATGTGTTATTCGCCAGTCTCTGCTGAAGGCTACATCAAGGGAAACAAACCTTAGGGATAGAACGTAGAACTACTTTATTGTGTCATGTTTCAAGTAGCTAGCACAAACCGTGTTTGATTTAAAGTTCTAACTGCATCTGTCAACATAGGAGAAAACAGAGTGAAACCTAAAAATTCAAACTGTTCCTGCAAACGAAAGCTTCAACCTAGAAGAACAAAACTTGGGCATCCAAGTGGGAATGGTGTACTGATCATTACTTGAATGTATCATGAAGATTGGATGAAAAAATATATGTTGAGATTTCAGGAGACTCTAGTTTTTTGAAAGTTTGGCAACCCCTTTCAATATAAGTGTTATTCGCCTGTCCCTGCATTAGGCTACATCAAGAGGAAACAAACCTTAGAGATAGAACGTAGAACAACTTTATTGTGTCAAGTTTCAAGAACCTAGCACAAACCGTGTTTGATTTAGAGTTCTAGCTGCATCTGTCAATATAGGAGAAAACAGAGTGAAACCTAGATACTCAAACTGTTACTGCAAACGAATGCATCAACCTAGGAGAACGAAACTTGGGCATCCAAGTTTGATTGCTGTACTGCTCATTACTGGAAAGTATCATTAAGGTCGGAAAAAAAATATGTGTTGAGATTTCAGGAGACTCTAGTTTTTTGGCAGCCTAACAACGCCTTTCATTGTAAGTGTTATTCGCCAGTCTGTGCTGAAGGCTACATCAAGGGGAAACAAACCTTAGGGATAGAATGTAGAACTACTTTATTATGTCAAGTTTCAAGAAGCTAGCCCAAACCGTGTATGATTTAGAGTTTGAACTACATTTGTCAATATAGGAGAAAACAGAGTGAAACCTAAAAATTCAAACTGTTCCTGCAAACGAATGCTTCAACGTAGGAGAATGAAACTTGAGCATCCAAGTGGGATTGGTGTACTGATCATTACTTGAAAGTATCATGAAGATTGGATGAAAAAATATTTCTTGAGTTTTCAGAAGACTCTAGTTATTGGAAGTTTGGCAACCCCTTTCAATAAAAGTGTTATTCGCCAGTCCCTGCATTAGGCTACATCAAGAGGAAACAAACCTTAGAGATAGAACGTAGCACTACAGTATTTTGTCAAGTTTCAAGAAGCTAGCACAAACCGTGTTTGATTTAGAGTTCGAACTGCATCTGTCAATATAGGACAAAACAGAGTGAAACCTAAAAATTCAAACTGTTCCTGCAAACGAATGCTTCAACCTAGGAGAACGAAACTTGGGCATCCAAGTTTGATTGGTGCACTGCTCATTATTTGAAAGTATCATGAAGGTCGGAAGAAAAAATATATGATATGATTTCAGGAGACTGTAGTTTTTTGGCAGCCTAACAACGCCTTTCATTGAATGTGTTATTCGCCAGTCTCTGCTGAAGGCTACATCAAGGGAAACAAACCTTAGGGATAGAACGTAGAACTACTTTATTGTGTCATGTTTCAAGTAGCTAGCACAAACCGTGTTTGATTTAAAGTTCTAACTGCATCTGTCAACATAGGAGAAAACAGAGTGAAACCTAAAAATTCAAACTGTTCCTGCAAACGAAAGCTTCAACCTAGAAGAACAAAACTTGGGCATCCAAGTGGGAATGGTGTACTGATCATTACTTGAATGTATCATGAAGATTGGATGAAAAAATATATGTTGAGATTTCAGGAGACTCTAGTTTTTTGAAAGTTTGGCAACCCCTTTCAATATAAGTGTTATTCGCCAGTCCCTGCATTAGGCTACATCAAGAGGAAACAAACCTTAGAGATAGAACGTAGAACAACTTTATTGTGTCAAGTTTCAAGAACCTAGCACAAACCGTGTTTGATTTAGAGTTCTAGCTGCATCTGTCAATATAGGAGAAAACAGAGTGAAACCTAGATACTCAAACTGTTACTGCAAACGAATGCATCAACCTAGGAGAACGAAACTTGGGCATCCAAGTTTGATTGCTGTACTGCTCATTACTTGAAAGTATCATTAAGGTCGGAAAAAAAATATGTGTTGAGATTTCAGGAGACTCTAGTTTTTTGGCAGCCTAACAACGCCTTTCATTGTAAGTGTTATTCGCCAGTCTGTGCTGAAGGCTACATCAAGGGGAAACAAACCTTAGGGATAGAATGTAGAACTACTTTATTGTGTCAAGTTTCAAGTAGCTAGCCCAAACCGTGTATGATTTAGAGTTTGAACTACATTTGTCAATATAGGAGAAAACAGAGTGAAACCTAAAAATTCAAACTGTTCCTGCAAACGAATGCTTCAACGTAGGAGAATGAAACTTGAGCATCCAAGTGGGATTGGTGTACTGATCATTACTTGAAAGTATCATGAAGATTGGATGAAATAATATATGATAAAATTTCAGGAGACTGTAGTTTTTGGAAGTTTGGCAACCCCTTTCAATAAAAGTGTTATTCGCCAGTCTCTGCTTAAGGCTACATCAAGAGGAAACAAACCTTAGGGATAGAACGTAGAACTACTTTATTGTGTCATGTTTCAAGTAGCTAGCACAAACAGTGTTTGATTTAAAGTTCTAACTGCATCTGTCAACATAGGAGAAAACAGAGTAAAACCTAAAAATTCAAACTGTTCCTGCAAACGAATGCTTCAACCTAGAAGAGCAGAACTTGGGCATCCAAGTGGGAATGGTGTACTGATCTTTACTTTAATGTATCATGAAGAATGGATGAAAAAATATATGTTGACATTTCATTAGACTCTAGTTTTTGGAAAGTTTGGCAACCCCTTTCAATATAAGTGTTATTCGCCAGTCCCTGCTTTAGGCTACATCAAGAGGAAACAAACCTTAGTGATAGAACGTAGAACTACTTTATTGTTTCAAGTTTCAAGAAGCTAGATCAAACCGTGTTTGATTTAGAGTTCTAGCTGCATCTGTCAATATAGGAGAAAACAGAGTGAAACCTAGACAAACTGTTACTGCAAACGAATGCATCAACCTAGGAGAACGAAACTTGGGCATCCAAGATTGATTGGTGTACTGCTCATTACTTGAAACTATCATTAAGGTCGGAAAAAAATATGTGTTGAGATTTCAGGAGACTCTAGTTTTTTGGCAGCCTAACAATGCCTTTCATTGAAAGTGTTATTCGCCAGTCTGTGCTGAAGGCTACATCAAGAGGAAACAAACCTTAGGGATAGAATGTAGAACTACTTTATTGTGTCAATTTTCAAGAAGCTAGCCCAAACCGTATATGATTTACAGTTTGAACTACATTTGTCAATATAGGAGAAAACAGAGTGAAACCTAAATATTCAAACTGTTCCTGCAAACGAATGCTTCAACGTAGGAGATTGAAACTTGAGCATCCAAGTGGGATTGATGTACTGATCATTACTTGAAAGTATCATGAAGATTGGATGAAAAAATATATGCTGAGATTTCAGAAGACTGTAGTTTTTGGAAGTTTGGCAACCCCTTTCAATAAAAGTGTTATTCGCCAGTCCCTGCACTAGGCTACATCAAGAGGAAACAAACCTTAGAGATAGAACGTAGAACTACAGTATTTTGTCAAGTTTCACGAAGCTAGCACAAACCGTGTTTGATTTACAGTTCGAACTGCATCTGTCAATATAGGACAAAACAGAGTGAAACCTAAAAATTCAAACTGTTCCTGCAAACGAATGCTTCAACCTAGGAGAACGAAACTTGGGCATCCAAGTTTGATTGGTGCACTGCTCATTACTTGAAAGTATCATGAAGGTTGGAAGAAAAAATATATGATGAGATTTCAGGAGACTGTAGTTTTTGGGCAGCCTAACAACGCCTTTCATTGAATGTGTTATTCGCCAGTCTGTGCTGAAGGCTACATCAAGAGGAAACAAACCTTATTGATAGAACGTAGAAGTACTTTATTGTGTCATGTTTCAAGTAGCTAGAACAAACCGTGTTTGATTTAAAGTTCTAACTGCATCTGTCAATATAGGAGAAAAGAGAGTGAAACCTAAAAATTCAAACTGTTTCTGCAAACGAATGCTTCAACCTAGGAGAACGAAACTTGGGCATCCAAGTTTGATTGGTGCACTGCTCATTACTTGAAAGTATCATGAAGGTCGGAAGAAAAAATATATGATGAGATTTCAGGAGACTGTAGTTTTTTGGCAGTTAACAACGCCTTTCATTGAATGTGTTATTCGCCAGTCTGTGCTGAAGGCTACATCAAGAGGAAACAAACCTTAGGGATAGAACGTAGAACTACTTTATTGTGTCATGTTTCAAGTAGCTAGCACAAACCGCGTTTGATTTCAAGTTCTAACTGCCTCTGTTAATATAGGAGAAAATAGAGTGAAACCTAAAAATTCTAACTGTTCCTGCAAACGAATGCTATAACCTAGAAGAACAAATCTGGGCATCCAAGTGGGAATGGTGTACTGATCATTATTTGAATGTATCATGAAGATTGGATGAAAAAATATATGTTGAGATTTCAGGAGACTCTAGTTTTTTGAAATTTTGGCAACCCCTTTCAATATAAGTGTTATTCGCCAGTCCCTGCATTAGGCTACATCAAGAGGAAACAAACCTTAGAGATAGAACGTAGAACTACTTTATTGTGTCAAGTTTCAAGAAGCTAGCACAAACCGTGTTTGATTTAGAGTTCTAGCTGCATCTGTCAATAAAGGAGAAAACAGGGTGAAACCTAGAAATTCAAACTGTTACTGCAAACGAATGCATCAACCTAGGAGAACGAAACTTGGGCATCCAAGTTTGATTGGTGTACTGCTCATTACTTGAAAGTATCATTAAGGTCGGAAAAAAATATGTGTTGAGATTTCAGGAGACTCTAGTTTTTTGGCAGCCTAACAACGCCTTTCATTAAAATGTTATTCGGCAGTCTCTGCTGATTGCTACATCAAGAGGAAACAAACATTAGGGATAGAATGTAGAACTACTTTATTGTGTCAAGTTTCAAGAAGCTAGCCCAAACCGTGTATGATTTAGAGATTGAAATACATTTGTCAATATAGGTGAAAACAGAGTGAAACCTAAAAATTCAAACTGTTCCTGCAAACGAATGCTTCAATGTAGGAGAATGAAACTTGAGCATCCAAGTGGGATTGGTTTACTGATCATTACTTGAATGTATCATGAAGATTGGATGAAAAAATATATGTTGAGATTTCAGAAGACTCTAGTTTTTGGAAGTTTGGCAACCCCTTTCAATAAAAGTGTTATTCGCCAGACCCTGCATTAGACTACATCAAGAGGAAACAAACCTTAGAGATAGAACGTAGAACTACAGTATTTTGTCAAGTTTCAAGAAGCTTGCACAAACCGTGTTTGATTTAGAGTTCGAAATGCATCTATCAATATAGGACAAAACAGAGTGAAACCTAAAAATTCAAACTGTTCCTGCAAACGGATGCTTCAACCTAGAAGAACAAAACTTGGGCATTCAAGTGGGAATTGTGTACTGATAATTACTTGAATGTATCATGAAGATTGGATGAAAAAATATATGTTGAGATTTCAGGAGACTCTAGTTTTTTGAAAGTTTGGCAACCCCTTTCAATATAAGTGTTATTCGCCAGTCCCTGCTTTAGGCTACATCAAGTGGAAACAAACCTTAGGGATAGAACGTAGAACTACTTTATTGGGTCAAGTTTCAAGAAGCTAGCACAAACCGTGTTTGATTTAGAGTTCTAGCTGCATCTGTCAATACAGGAGAAAACAGAGTGAAACCTAGAAATTCAAACTGTTACTGCAGACGAATGCATCAACCTAGGAGAACAAAACAGGGCATCCAAGTTTGATTTGTGTACTGCTCATTACTTGAAAGTATCATTAATGTCGAAAAAAAATATGTGTTGAGATTTCAGGAGACTGTAGTTTTTTGGCAGCCTAACAACGTCTTTCATTGAAAGTGTTATTCGCCAGTCTGTGCTGAAGGCTACATCAAGAGGAAACAAACCTTAGGGATAGAATGTAGAACTACTTTATTGTGTCAAGTTTCAAGAAGGTAGCCCAAACCGTGTATGATTTAGAGTTTGAACTACATTTGTCAATATAGGACAAAACAGAGTGAAACCTAAAAATTCAAACTGTTCCTGCAAACGAATGCTTCAACGTAGGAGAATGAAACTTGAGCATCCAAGTGGGATTGGTGTACTGATCATTACTTGAAAGTATCATGAAGATTGGATGAAAAAATATATGTTGAGATTTCAGAAGACTCTAGTTTTTGGAAGTTTGGCAACCCCTTTCAATAAAAGTGTTATTCGCCAGTCCCTGCATTAGGCTACATCAAGAGGAAACAAACCTTAGAGATAGAACGTAGATCTACAGTATTTTCTCAATTTTCAAGAAGCTAGCCAAACCGTGTTTGAATTAGAGTTCGAACTGCATCTGTCAATATAGGACAAAACAGAGTGAAACATAAAAATTCAAACTGTTTCTGCAAACGAATGCTTCAACCTAGGAGAACGCAACTTGGGCATCCAAGTTTGATTGGTGCACTGCTCAATATTGAAAGTATCATGAAGGTCGGAAGATAAAATATATGATGAGATTTCAGGAGACTGTAGATTTTTGGCAGCCTAACAACGCCTTTCATTGAATGTGTTATTCGCCAGTCTCTGCTGAAGGCTACATCAAGAGGAAACAAACCTTAGGGATAGAACGTAGAACTACTTTATTGTGTCATGTTTCAAGTAGCTAGCACAAACCGTGTTTGATTTAAAGTTCTAACCGCATCTGTCAATATAGGAGAAAACAGAGTGAAACCTAAAAATTCAAACTGTTCCTGCAAACGAATGCTTCAACCTAGAGGAATAAAACTTGGGCATCCAAGTGGGAATGGTGTACTGATCATTACTTGAATGTATCATAAAGATTGGATGAAAAAATATATGTTGAAATTTCAGGAGACTCTAGTTTTTTGAAAGTTTGGCAACCACTTTCAATATAAGAGTTATTCGCCCGTCCCTGCTTTAGGCTACATCAAGAGGAAACAAACCTTAGGGATAGAACGTAGAACTACTTTATTGTGTCAAGTTTCAAGAAGCTAGCACAAACCGTGTTTGATTTAGAGTTCTAGCTGCATCTGTCAATAAAGGAGAAAACAGGGTGAAACCTAGAAATTCAAACTGTTACTGCAAACGAATGCATCAACCTAGGAGAACGAAACTTGGGCATCCAAGTTTGATTGGTGTACTGCTCATTACTTGAAAGTATCATTAAGGTCGGAAAAAAAATATGTGTTGAGATTTCAGGAGACTCTAGTTTTTTGGCAGCCTAACAACGCCTTTCATTGAAAGTGTTATTTGCCAGTCTGTGCTGAAGGCTACATCAAGAGGAAACAAACCTTAGGGATAGAATGTAGAACTACTTTATTGTGTCAAGTTTCAAGAAACTAGCCCAAACCGTGTATGATTTAGAGTTTGAACTACATTTGTCAATATAGGAGAAAACAGAGTGAAACCTAAAAATTCAAACTGTTCCTGCAAACGAATGCTTCAACGTAGGGGAATGAAACTTGAGCATTAAAGTGGGATTGGTGTACTGATCATTACTTGAAAGTATCATGAAGATTGGATGAAAAAATATATGTTGAGATTTCAGAAGACTCTAGTTTTTGGAAGTTTGGCAACCCCTTTCAATAAAAGTGTTATTCGCCAGTCCCTGCATTAGGCTACATCAAGAGGAAACAAACCTTAGAGATAGAACGTAGAACTACAGTATTTTGTCAAGTTTCAAGAAGCTAGCACAAACCGTGTTAGATTTAGAGTTCGAACTGCATCTGTCAATATAGGACAAAACAGAGTGAAACCTAAAAATTCAAACTGTTCCTGCAAATGAATGCTTCAACCTAGGAGAACGAAACTTGGGCATCCAAGTGGGAATGGTGTACTGATCATTACTTGAATGTATCATGAAGAATTTTGAAAAAATATATGTTGAGATTTCAGGAGACTCTAGTTTTTTGAAAGTTTGGCAACCCCTTTCAATATAAGTGTTATTCGCCAGTCCCTGCTTTAGGCTACATCAAGAGGAAACAAACCTTAGAGATAGAACGTAGAACTACTTTATTGTGTCAAGTTTCAAGAAGCTAGCACAAACCGTGTTTGATTTAGAGTTCTAGCTGCATCTGTCAATATAGGAGAAAACACAGTGAAACCTAGAAATTCAAACTGTTACTGCAAACGACTGCATCAAACTAGGAGAACGAAACTTGGGCATCCAAGTTTGATTGGTGTACTGCTCATTACTTGAAAGTATCATTAAGGTCGGAAAAAAAATATGCGTTGTGATTTCAGGAGACTCTAGTTTTTTGGCAGCCTAACAACGCCTTTCATTGAAAGTGTTATTCGCCAGTCTGTGCTGAAGGCTACATCAAGAGGAAACAAACCTTAGCGATAGAATGTAGAACTACTTTATTGTGTCAAGTTTCAGGAAGCTAGCCCAAACCGTGTATGATTTAGAGTTTGAACTACATTTGTCAATATAGGAGAAAACAGAGTGAAACCTAAAAATTGAAACTGTTCCTGCAAACGAATGCTTCAACGTAGGAGAATGAAACATGAGCATCCAAGTGGGATTGGTGTACTGATCATTACTTGAAAGTATCATGAAGATTGGATGAAAAAATATATGTTGAGATTTCAGAAGACTCTAGTTTTTGGAAGTTTGGCAACCCCTTTCAATAAAAGTGTTATTCGCCAGTCCCTGCATTAGGCTACATCAAGAGGAAACAAACCTGAGAGATAGAACGTAGAACTACAGTATTTTGTCAAGTCACAAGAAACTAGCACAAACCGTGTTTGATTTAGAGTTCAAACTGCATCTGTCAATATAGGACAAAACAGAGTGAAACCTAAAAATTCAAACTGTTCCTGCAAACGAATGCTTCAACCTACAAGAACAAATCTTGGGCATCCAAGAGGGAATGGTGTACTGATCATTACTTGAATGTATCATGAAGATTGGATGAAAAAATATATGTTGAGATTTCAGGAGACTCTAGTTTTTTGAAAGTTTGGCAACCCCTTTCAATATAAGTGTTATTCACCAGTCCCTGCTTTAGGCTACATCAAGTGGAAACAAACCTTAGGGATAGAACGTAGAACTACTTTATTGGGTCAAGTTTCAAGAAGCTAGCACAAACCGTGTTTGATTTAGAGTTCTAGCTGCATCTGTCAATATAGGAGAAAACAGAGTGAAACCTAGAAATTCAAACTGTTACTGCAAACGAATGCATCAACCTAGGAGAACAAAACAGGGCATCCAAGTTTGATTTGTGTACTGCTCATTACTTGAAAGTATCATTAATGTCGAAAAAAAATATGTGTTGAGATTTCAGGAGACTCTAGTTTTTTGGCAGCCTAACAACGTCTTTCATTGAAAGTGTTATTCGCCAGTCTGTGCTGAAGGCTACATCAAGAGGAAACAAACCTTAGGGATAGAATGTAGAACTACTTTATTGTGTCAAGTTTCAAGAAGGTAGCACAAACCGTGTATGATTTAGAGTTTGAACTACATTTGTCAATATAGGCAAAACAGAGTGAAACCTAAAAATTCAAACTGTTCCTGCAAACGAATGCTTCAACCTAGGAGAACGAAACTTGGGCATCCAAGTGGGAATGGTGTACTGATCATTACTTGAATGTATCATGAAGATTGGATGAAAAAATAGATGTTGAGATTTCAGGAGACTGTAGTTTTTTGGCAGCCTAACAACGCCTTTCATTGAATGTGTTATTCGCCAGTCTGCGCTGAAGGCTACATCAAGAGGAAACAAACCTTAGGGATAGAACGTAGAACTACTTTATTGTGTCATGTTTCAAGTAGCTAGCACAAACCGTGTTTGATTTAAAGTTCTAACTGCATCTGTCAATATAGGAGAAAACAGAGTGAAACCTAAAAATTCAAACTGTTCCTGCAAACGAATGCTTCAACCTAGAAGAACAAAACTTGGGCATCCAAGTGGGAATGGTGTACTGATCATTACTTGAATGTATCATGAAGATTTTTGAAAAAATATATGTTGAGATTTCAGGAGACTCTAGTTTTTTGAAAGTTTGGCAACCCCTTTCAATATAAGTGTTATTCGCCAGTCCCTGCTTTAGGCTACATCAAGAGGAAACAAACCTTAGAGATAGAATGTAGAACTACTTTATTGTGTCAAGTTTCAAGAAGCTAGCACAAACCGTGTTTGATTTAGAGTTCTAGCTGCATCTGTCAATATAGGAGAAAACAGAGTGAAACCTAGAAATTCAAACTGTTACTGCAAACGACTGCATCAACCTAGGAGAACGAAACTTGGGCATCCAAGTTTGATTGGTGTACTGCTCATTACTTGAAAGTATCATTAAGGTCGGAAAAAAAATATGCGTTGTGATTTCAGGAGACTCTAGTTTTTTGGCAGCCTAACAACGCCTTTCATTGAAAGTGTTATTCGCCAGTCTGTGCTGAAGGCTACATCAAGAGGAAACAAACCTTAGCGATAGAATGTAGAACTACTTTATTGTGTCAAGTTTCAGGAAGCTAGCCCAAACCGTGTATGATTTAGAGTTTGAACTACATTTGTCAATATAGGAGAAAACAGAGTGAAACCTAAAAATTGAAACTGTTCCTGCAAACGAATGCTTCAACGTAGGAGAATGAAACATGAGCATCCAAGTGGGATTGGTGTACTGATCATTACTTGAAAGTATCATGAAGATTGGATGAAAAAATATATGTTGAGATTTCAGAAGACTCTAGTTTTTGGAAGTTTGGCAACCCCTTTCAATAAAAGTGTTATTCGCCAGTCCCTGCATTAGGCTACATCAAGAGGAAACAAACCTTAGATATAGAACGTAGAACTACAGTATTTTGTCAAGTCACAAGAAACTAGCACAAACCGTGTTTGATTTAGAGTTCAAACTGCATCTGTCAATATAGGACAAAACAGAGTGAAACCTAAAAATTCAAACTGTTCCTGCAAACGAATGCTTCAACCTACAAGAACAAATCTTGGGCATCCAAGAGGGAATGGTGTACTGATCATTACTTGAATGTATCATGAAGATTGGATGAAAAAATATATGTTGAGATTTCAGGAGACTCTAGTTTTTTGAAAGTTTGGCAACCCCTTTCAATATAAGTGTTATTCACCAGTCCCTGCTTTAGGCTACATCAAGTGGAAACAAACCTTAGGGATAGAACGTAGAACTACTTTATTGGGTCAAGTTTCAAGAAGCTAGCACAAACCGTGTTTGATTTAGAGTTCTAGCTGCATCTGTCAATATAGGAGAAAACAGAGTGAAACCTAGAAATTCAAACTGTTACTGCAAACGAATGCATCAACCTAGGAGAACAAAACAGGGCATCCAAGTTTGATTTGTGTACTGCTCATTACTTGAAAGTATCATTAATGTCGAAAAAAAATATGTGTTGAGATTTCAGGAGACTCTAGTTTTTTGGCAGCCTAACAACGTCTTTCATTGAAAGTGTTATTCGCCAGTCTGTGCTGAAGGCTACATCAAGAGGAAACAAACCTTAGGGATAGAATGTAGAACTACTTTATTGTGTCAAGTTTCAAGACGGTAGCCCAAACCGTGTATGATTTAGAGTTTGAACTACATTTGTCAATATAGGACAAAACAGAGTGAAACCTAAAAATTGAAACTGTTCCTGCAAACGAATGCTTCAACGTAGGAGAATGAAACATGAGCATCCAAGTGGGATTGGTGTACTGATCATTACTTGAAAGTATCATGAAGATTGGATGAAAAAATATATGTTGAGATTTCAGAAGACTCTAGTTTTTGGAAGTTTGGCAACCCCTTTCAATAAAAGTGTTATTCGCCAGTCCCTGCATTAGGCTACATCAAGAGGAAACAAACCTTAGAGATAGAACGTAGATCTACAGTATTTTCTCAATTTTCAAGAAGCTAGCACAAACCGTGTTTGAATTAGAGTTCGAACTGCATCTGTCAATATAGGACAAAACAGAGTGAAACATAAAAATTCAAACTGTTTCTGCAAACGAATGCTTCAACCTAGGAGAACGAAACTTGGGCATCCAAGTTTGATTGGTGCACTGCTCAATATTGAAAGTATCATGAAGGTCGGAAGATAAAATATATGATGAGATTTCAGGAGACTGTAGATTTTTGGCAGCCTAACAACGCCTTTCATTGAATGTGTTATTCGCCAGTCTCTGCTGAAGGCTACATCAAGAGGAAACAATCCTTAGGGATAGAACGTAGAACTACTTTATTGTGTCATGTTTCAAGTAGCTAGCACAAACCCTGTTTGATTTAAAGTTCTAACTGCATCTGTCAATATAGGAGAAAACAGAGTGAAACCTAACAATTTAAACTGTTCCTGCAAACGAATGCTTCAACCTAGAGGAACAAAACTTGGGCATCCAAGTGGGAATGGTGTACTGATCATTACTTGAATGTATCATGAAGATTGGATGAAAAAATATATGTTGAGATTTCAGGAGACTCTAGTTTTTTGAAAGTTTGGCAACCACTTTCAATATAAGTGTTATTCGCCCGTCCCTGCTTTAGGCTACATCAAGAGGAAACACACCTTAGGGATAGAACGTAGAACTACTTTATTGTGTCAAGTTTCAAGAAGCTAGCACAAACCGTGTTTGATTTAGAGTTCTAGCTGCATCTGTCAATAAAGGAGAAAACAGGGTGAAACCTAGAAATTCAAACTGTTACTGCAAACGAATGCATCAACCTAGGAGAACGAAACTTGGGCATCCAAGTTTGATTCGTGTACTGCTCATTACTTGAAAGTATCATTAAGGTCGGAAAAAAAATATGTGTTGAGATTTCAGGAGACTCTAGTTTTTTGGCAGCCTAACAACGCCTTTCATTGAAAGTGTTATTTGCCAGTCTGTGCTGAAGGCTACTTCAAGAGGAAACAAACCTTAGGGATAGAATGTAGAACTACTTTATTGTGTCAAGTTTCAAGAAGCTAGCCCAAACCGTGTATGATTTAGAGTTTGAACTACATTTGTCAATATAGGAGAAAACAGAGTGAAACCTAAAAATTCAAACTGTTCCTGCAAACGAATGCTTCAACGTAGGAGAATGAAACTTGAGCATCCAAGTGGGATTGGTGTACTGATCATTACTTGAAAGTATCATGAAGATTGGATGAAAAAATATATGTTGAGATTTCAGAAGACTCTAGTTTTTGGAAGTTTGGCAACCCCTTACAATAAAAGTGTTATTCGCCAGTCCCTGCATTAGGCTACATCAAGAGGAAACAAACCTTAGAGATAGAACGTAGATCTTCAGAATTTTGTCAATTTTCAAGAAGCTAGCACAAACCGTGTTTGATTTAGAGTTCGACCTGCATCTGTCAATATAGGACAAAACAGAGTGAAACCTAAAATTCAAACTGTTCCTGCAAACGAATGCTTCAACCTAGGAGAACGAAACTTGGGCATCCAAGTTTGATTGGTGCATTGCTCATTACTTGAAAGTATCATGAAGGTCGGCAGAAAAAATATATGATGAGATTTCAGGAGACTGTAGTTTTTTGGCAGCCTAACAACGCCTTTCATTGAATGTGTTATTCGCCAGGCTGTGCTGAAGGCTACATCAAGAGGAAACAAACCTTAGGGATAGAACGAAGAACTACTTTATTGTGTCATGTTTCAAGTAGCTAGCACAAACCGTGTTTGATTTAAAGTTCTAACTGCATCTGTCAATATAAAAGAAAACAGAGTGAAACCTAAAAATTCAAACTGTTCCTGCAAACGAATGCTTCAACCTAGAGGAACAAAACTTGGGCATCCAAGTGGGAATGGTGTACTGATCATTATTTGAATGTATCATGAAGATTGGATGAAAAAATATATGTTGAGATTTCAGGAGACTCTAGTTTTTTGAAAGTTTGGCAACCCCTTTTAATATAAGTGTTATTCGCCCATCCCTGCTTTAGGCTACATCAAGAGGAAACTAACCTTAGATATAGAACGTAGAACTACTTTATTGTGTCAAGTTTCAAGAAGCTAGCACAAACCGTGTTTGATTTAGAGTTCTAGCTGCATCTGTCAATATAGGAGAAAACAGAGTGAAACCTAGAAATTCAAACTGTTACTGCAAACGAATGCACCAACCTAGGAGAACGAAACTTGGGCATCCAAGTTTGATTGGTGTACTGCTCATTACTTGAAGGTATCATTAATGTCGGAAAAAAAATATGTGTTGAGATTTCAGGAGACTCTACTTTTTTGGCAGCCTAACAACGCCTTTCATTGAAAGTGTTATTCGCCAGTCTGTGCTGATTGCTACATCAAGAGGAAACAAACCTTAGCGATAGAATGTAGAACTACTTTTTTGTGTCAAGTTTCAAGAAGCTAGCCCAAACCGTGTATGATTTAGAGTTTGAACTACATTTGTCAATACAGGAGAAAACCTAGTTAAACCTAATAATTCAAACTGTTCCTAGAAACGAATGCTTCAACGTAGGAGAATGAAACTTGAGCATCCAAGTGGGATTGGTGTACTGATCATTACTTGAAAGTATCATGAAGATTGGATGAAAAAATATATGTTGAGATTTCAGAAGACTCTAGTTTTTGGAAGTTTGGCAACCCCTTTCAATAAAAGTGTTATTCGCCAGTCCCTGCATTAGGCTACATCAAGAGGAAACAAACCTTAGAGATAGAACGTAGAACTACAGTATTTTGTCACGTTTCAAGAAGCTAGCACAAACCGTGTTTGATTTAGAGTTCGAACTGCATCTGTCAATATAGGACAAAACAGAGTGAAACCTAAAAATTCAAACTGTTCCTGCAAACGAATGCTTCAACCTAGGAGAACGAAACTTGGGCATCCAAGTTTGATTGGTGCACTGCTCAATACTTGAAAGTATCATGAAGGTCGGAAGATAAAATATATGATGAGATTTCAGGAGACTGTAGTTTTTTGGCAGCCTAACAACGCCTCTCACTGAATGTGTTATTCGCCAGTCTCTGCTTAAGGCTACATCAAGAGGAAACAAACCTTAGGGATAGAATGTAGAACTACTTTATTGTGTCAAGTTTCATGAAGCTAGCCCAAACCGTGTATGATTTAGAGTTTGAACTACATTTGTCAATATAGGAGAAAACAGAGTGAAACCTAAAAATTCAAACTGTTCCTGCAAAAGAATGCTTCAACCTAGAAGAACAAAACTTGGGCATCCAAGTTGTGAATGGTGTACTGATCATTACTTGAATGTATCATGAAGATTGGATGAAAAAATATATGTTGAGATTTCAGGAGACTCTAGTTTTTTGAAAGTTTGGCAACCCCTTTCAGTATAAGTGTTATTCGAAAGTCCCTGCTTTAGGCTACATCAACAGGAAACAAACCTTAGAGATAGAACGTAGAACTACTTTATTGTGTCAAGTTTCAAGAAGCTAGCACAAACCGTGTTTGATTTAGAGTTCTAGCTGCATCTCTCAATAAAGGAGAAAACAGAGTGAAACCTAGAAATTCAAACTGTTACTGCAAAAGAATGCACCAACCTAGGAGAAAGAAACTTGGGCATCCAAGTTTGATTGGTGTACTGCTCATTACCTGAAAGTATCATTAAGTTCGAAAAAACATATGTGTTGAGATTTCAGGAGACTCTAGTTTTTGGCAGCCTAACAACGCCTTTCATTGAAAGTGTTATTCGCCAGTCTGTGCTGAAGGCTACATCAAGAGGAAACAAACCTTAGGGATAGAATGTAGAACTACTTTATTGTGTCAAGTTTCAAGAAGCTAGCCCACACCGTGTATGATCTAGAGTTTGAACTACATTTGTCAATATAGGAGAAAACAGAGTGAAACCTAAAAATTCAAACTGTTCCTGCAAACGAATGCTTCAACGTAGGAGAATGAAACTTGAGCATCCAAGTGGGATTATTGTACTGATCATTACTTGAAAGTGTCATGAAGATTGGATGAAAAAATATATGTTGAGATTTCAGAAGACTCTAGTTTTTGGAAGTTTGGCAACCCCTTTCAATAAAAGTGTTATTCGCCAGTCCCTGCATTAGGCTACCTAAAGAGGAAACAAACCTTAGAGATAGAACGTAGAACTACAGTATTTTGTCAAGTTTCAAGAAGCTAGCACAAACCGTGTTTGATTTAGAGTTCGAACTGCATCTGTCAATATAGGAGAAAACAGAGTGAAACCTAAAAATTCAAACTGTTCCTGCAAACGAATGCTTCGACCTAGGAGAACGAAACTTGGGCATCCAAGTTTGATTGGTGCACTGCTCATTACTTGAAAGTATCATGAACGTCGGAAGAAAAAATATATCATGAGAATTCAGGAGACTGTAGATTTTTGGCAGCCTAACAACGCCTTTCATTGAATGTGTTATTCGCCAGTCTCTGCTTAAGGCTACATCAAGAGGAAACAATCCTTAGGGATAGAACGTAGAACTACTTTATTGTGTCATGTTTCAAGTAGCTAGCACAAACCGTGTTTGATTTAAAGTTCTAACTGCATCTGTCAATATAGGAGAAAACAGAGTGAAACCTAAAAATTCAAACTGTTCCTGCAAACGAATGCTTCAACCTAGAAGAATAAAACTTGGGCATCCAAGTGGGAATGGTGTACTGATCATTACTTGAATGTATCATGAAGATTGGATGAAAAAATATATGTTGAGATTTCAGGAGACTCTAGTTTTTTGAAAATTTGGCAACCCCTTTCAATATAAGTGTTATTCGCCAGTCCCTGCTTTAGGCTACATCAAGAGGAAACAAACCTTAGAGATAGAACGTAGAACTACTTTATTGTGTCAAGTTTCAAGAAGCTAGCACAAACCGTGTTTGATTTAGAGTTCTAGCTGCATCTGTCAATATAGGAGAAAACAGAGTGAAACCTAGAAATTCAAACTGTTACTGCAAACGAATGCACCAACCTAGGAGAACAAAACTTGGGCATCCAAGTTTGATTGGTGTATTGCTCATTACTTGAAAGTATCATTAAGGTGGGAAAAAAAATATGTGTTGAAATTTCAGGAGACTCTAGTTTTTGGCAGCCTAACAACGCCTTTCATTGAAAGTGTTATTCGCCAGTCTGTGCTGAAGGCTACATCAAGAGGAAACAAACCTTAGGGATAGAATGTAGAACTACTTTATTGTGTCAAGTTTCAGGAAGCTAGCCCAAACCGTGTATGATTTAGAGTTTGAACTATATTTGTCAATATAGGAGAAATCAGAGTGAAACCTAAAAATTCAAACTGTTCCTGCAAACGAATGCTTCAACGTAGGAGAATGAAATTGAGCATCCAAGTGGGATTGGTGTACTGATCATTACTTGAAAGTATCATGAAGATTGGATGAAAAAATATATGTTGAGATTTCAGAAGACTCTACTTTTTGGAAGTTTGGCAACCCCTTTCAATAAAAGTGTTATTCGCCAGTCCCTGCATTAGGCTACATCAAGAGGAAACAAACCTTAGAGATAGAACGTAGAACTACAGTATTTTGTCAAGTTTCAAGAAGCTAGCACAAACCGTGTTAGATTTAGAGTTCGAACTGCATCTGTCAATATAGGACAAAACAGAGTGAAAAATAAAAATTCAAACTGTTCCTGCAAACGTTTGCTTCAACCTAGGAGAACGAAACTTGGGCATCCAAGTTTGATTGGTGCACTGCTCATTACATGAAAGTATCATGAAGGTCGGAAGAAAAAATATATGATGAGATTTCAGGAGACTGTAGTTTTTTGGCAGCCTAACAACGCCTTTCATTGAATGTGTTATTCTCCAGTTTCTGCTTAAGGCTACATCAAGAGGAAACAAACCTTAAAGATAGAACGTAGAACTACTTTATTGTGTCATGTTTCAAGTAGCTAGCACAAACCGTGTTTGATTTAAACTTCTAACTGCATCTGTCAATATAGGATAAAACAGAGTGAAACCTAAAAATTCAAACTGTTCCTGCAAACGAATGCTTAAACCTAGAAGAACAAAACTTGGGCATCCAAGTGGGAATGGTGTACTGATCATTACTTGAATGTATCATGAAGATTGGATGAAAAAATATATTTTGAGATTTCAGGAGACTCTAGTTTTTTGAAAGTTGGCAACCCCTTTCAATATAAGTGTTATTCGCCAGTCCCTGCTTTAGGCTACATCAAGAGGAAACAAACCTTAGAGATAGAACGTAGAACTACTTTAATGTGTCAAGTTTAAGGAAGCTAGCACAAACCGTGTTTGATTTAGAGTTCTAGCTGCATCTGTCAATATAGGAGACAACAGAGTGAAACCTAGAAATTCAAACTGTTACTGCAAACGAATGCATCAACCTAGGAGAACGAAACTGGGCATCCACGTTTGATTGGTGTACTGCTCATTACTTGAAAGTATCATTAAGGTCGGAAAAAAATATGTGTTGAGATTTCAGAAGACTCTTGTTTTTTGGCAGCCTAACAACGCCTTTCATTTTAAGTGTTGTTCGCCAGTCTGTGCTGAAGGCTACATCAAGAGGAAACAAACCTTTGGGATAGAATGTAGAACTACTTTATTGTGTCAAGTTTCAAGAAGCTAGCCCAAACCGTGTATGATTTAGAGTTTGAACTACATTTGTCAATATAGGAGAAAACAGAGTGAAAAATAAAAATTCAAACTATTCCTGCAAACGAATGCTTCAACCTAGAAGAACAAACCTTGGGCATCCAAGTGGGAATGGTGTACTGATCATTACTTGAATGTATCATGAAGATTGGATGAAAAAATATATGTTGAGATTTCAGGAGACTCTAGTTTTTTGAAAATTTGGCAACCCCTTTCAATATAAGTGTTATTCGCCAGTCCCTGCTTTAGGCTACATCAAGAGGAAACAAACCTTAGAGACAGAACGTAGAACTACTTTATTGTGTCAAGTTTCAAGAAGCTAGCACAAACCGTGTTTGATTTAGAGTTCTAGCTGCATCTGTCAATATAGGAGAAAACAGAGTGAAACCTAGAAATTCAAACTGTTACTGCAAACGAATGCACCAACCTAGGAGAACAAAACTTGGGCATCCAAGTTTGATTGGTGTATTGCTCATTACTTGAAAGTATCATTAAGGTCGGAAAAAAAATATGTGTTGAGATTTCAGGAGACTCTAGTTTTTGGCAGCCTAACAACGCCTTTCATTGAAAGTGTTATTCGCCAGTCTGTGCTGAAGGCTACATCAAGAGGAAACAAACCTTAGGGATAGAATGTAGAACTACTTTATTGTGTCAAGTTTCAGGAAGCTAGCCCAAACCGTGTATGATTTAGAGTTTGAACTACATTTGTCAATATAGGAGAAATCAGAGTGAAACCTAAAAATTCAAACTGTTCCTGCAAACGAATGCTTCAACGTAGGAGAATGAAATTGAGCATCCAAGTGGGATT
Organism: Callospermophilus lateralis; assembly: GCF_048772815.1. Classification (NCBI taxonomy): domain Eukaryota; kingdom Metazoa; phylum Chordata; class Mammalia; order Rodentia; family Sciuridae; genus Callospermophilus; species Callospermophilus lateralis. Next base: position 384,119 of record NW_027516588.1, on the reverse strand, counting down.
GGTGTACTGATCATTACTTGAAAGTATCATGAAGATTGGATGAGAAAATATATGTTGAGATTTCAGAAGACTCTACTTTTTGGAAGTTTGGCAACCCCTTTCAATAAAAGTGTTATTCGCCAGTCCCTGCATTAGGCTACATCAAGAGGAAACAAACCTTAGAGATAGAACGTAGAACTACAGTATTTTGTCAAGTTTCAAGAAGCTAGCACAAACCGTGTTAGATTTAGAGTTCGAAATGCATCTATCAATATAGGACAAAACAGAGTGAAACCTAAAAATTCAAACTGTTACTGCAAACGAATGCATCAACCTAGGAGAACGAAACTTGGGCATCCAAGTTTGATTGGTGTACTGCTCATTACTTGAAAGTATCATTAAGGTCGGAAAAAAAATTCAGGAGACTCTAGTTTTTTGGCAGCCTAACAACGCCTTTCATTGAAAGTGTTATTCGCCAGTCTGTGCTGATTGCTACATCAAGAGGAAACAAACGTTAGGGATAGAATGTAGAACTACTTTATTGTGTCAAGTTTCAAGAAGCTAGCCCAAACCGTGTATGATTTAGAGTTTGAACTACATTTGTCAATATAGGAGAAAACAGAGTGAAACCTAAAAATTCAAACTGTTACTGCAAACGAATGCTTCAACGTAGGAGAATGAAACTTGAGCATCCACGTGGGATTGGTGTACTGATCCTTACTTGAAAGTATCATGAAGATTTAATGAAAAAATATATGTTGAGATTACAGAAGACTCTAGTTTTTGGAAGTTTGGCAACCCCTTTCAATAAAAGTGTTATTCGCCAGTCCCTGCATTAGGCTACATGAAGAGGAAACAAACCTTAGAGATAGAACGTAGAACTACAGTATTTTGTCAAGTTTCAAGAAGCTAGCACAAACCGTGTTTGATTTAGAGTTCGAACTGCATCTGTCAATATAGGACAAAACAGAGTGAAACCTAAAAATTCAAACTGTTCCTGCAAACGAATGCTTCAACCTAGGAGAACGAAACTTGGGCATCCAAGTTTGATTGGTGCACTGCTCATTACTTGAAAGTATCATGAAGGTCGGAAGAAAAAATATATGATGAGATTTCAGGAGACTGTATTTTTTTGGCAGCCTAACAACGCCTTCCATTGAATGTGTTATTCGCCAGTCTGTGCTGAAGTCTACATCAAGAGGAAACAAACCTTAGGGATAGAACGTAGAACTACTTTATTGTGTCAAGTTTCAAGAAGCTAGCACAAACCGTGTTTGATTTAGAGTTCGAAATGCATCTATCAATATAGGACAAAACAGAGTGAAACCTAAAAATTCAAACTGTTCCTGCAAACGAATGCTTCAACCTAGGAGAACGAAACTTGGGCATCCAAGTTTGATTGGTGCACTGCTCATTACTTGAAAGTATCATGAAGGTCGGAAGAAAAGATATATGATGAGATTTCAGGAGACTGTATTTTTTTGGCAGCCTAACAAAGCCTTTCATTGAATGTGTTATTCGCCATTCTGTGCTGAAGGCTACATCAAGAGGAAACAAACCTTAGGGATAGAACGTAGAACTACTTTATTGTGTCACGTTTCAAGTAGCTAGCACAAACCGTTTTTGATTTAAAGTTCTAACTGCATCTGTCAATATAGGAGAAAACAGAGTGAAACCTAAAAATTCAAACTGTTCCTGCAAACGAATGCTTCAACCTAGAAGAACAAAACTTGGGCATCCAAGTGGGAATGGTGTACTGATCATTACTTGAATGTATCATGAAGATTGGATGAAAAAATATATGTTGAGATTTCAGAAGACTCTAGTTTTGGGAAGTTTGGCAACCCCTTTCAATAAAAGTGTTATTCGCCAGTCCCTGCTTTAGGCTACATCAAGAGGAAACAAACCTTAGTGATAGAACGTAGAACTACAGTATTTTGTCAAGTTTCAAGAAGCTAGCACAAACCGTGTTTGATTTAGAGTTCTAGCTGCATCTGTCAATATAGGAGAAAACAGAGTGAAACCTAGAAATTCAAACTGTTACTGCAAACGAATGCATCAACCTAGGAGAACGAAACTTGGGCATCCAAGTTGGATTGGTGTACTGCTCATTACTTGAAAGTATCATTAAGGTCGGAAAAAAAATACGTGTTGAGATTTCAGGAGACTCTAGTTTTTTGGCAGCTTAACAACGCCTTTCATTGAAAGTGTTATTCGCCAGTCTGTGCTGAAGGCTACATCAAGAGGAAACAAACCTTAGGGATAGAATGTAGAACTACTTTATTGTGTCAAGTTTCAAGAAGCTAGCCCAAACCGTGTATGATTTAGAGTTCGAACTACATTTGTCAATATAGGAGAAAACAGAGTGAAACCTAAAAATTCAAACTGTTCCTGCAAATGAATGCTTCAAGGTAGGAGAATGAAACTTGAGCATCCAAGTGGGATTGGTGTACTGATCATTACTTGAAAGTATCATGAAGATTGGATGAAAAAATATATGTTGAGATTTCAGAAGACTCTAGTTTTTGGAAGTTTGGCAACCCCTTTCAATAAAAGTGTTATTCGCCAGACCCTGCATTAGACTACATCAAGAGGAAACAAACCTTAGAGATAGAACGTAGAACTACAGTATTTTGTCAAGTTTCAAGAAGCTAGCACAAACCGTGTTTGATTTAGAGTTCGAACTGCATCTGTCAATATAGGAGAAAACAGAGTGAAACCTAAAAATTCAAACTGTTCCTGCAAACGAATGCTTCAACCTAGAAGAACAAAACTTGGGCATCCAAGTGGGATTGGTGTACTGATCATTACTTGAAAGTATCATGAAGATTGGATGAAAAAATATATGTTGAGATTTCAGAAGACTCTAGTTTTTGGAAGTTTGGCAACCCCTTTCAATAAGTGTTATTCGCCAGTCCCTGCTTTAGGCTACATCAAGAGAAAACAAACCTTAGAGATAGAACGTAGAACTACTTTATTGTGTCAAGTTTCAAGAAGCTAGCACACACCGTGTTTGATTTAGAGTTCTAGCTGCATCTGTCAATTAGGAGAAAACAGAGTGAAACCTAGAAATTCAAACTGTTACTGCAAACGAATGCATCATCCTAGGAGAACGAAACTTGGGCATCCAAGTGGGATTGGTGTACTGATCATTACTTGAAAGTATCATGAAGATTGGATGAAAAAATATATGTTGAGATTTCAGAAGACTCTAGTTTTTGGAAGTTTGGCAACCCCTTTCAATAAAAGTGTTATTCGCCAGTCCCTGCATTAGGCTACATCAAGAGGAAACAAACGTTAGAGATAGAACGTAGAACTACAGTATTTTGTCAAGTTTCAAGAAGCTAGCACAAACCGTGTTTGATTTAGAGTTCGAACTGCATCTGTCAATATAGGAGAAAACAGAGTGAAACCTAAAAATTCAAACTGTTCCTGCAAACGAATGCTTCAACCTAGAAACAAAACTTGGGCATCCAAGTGGGAATGGTGTACTGATCATTACTTGAATGTATCATGAAGATTGGATGAAAAAATATATGTTGAGATTTCGGGAGACTCTAGTTTTTTGAAAGTTTGGCAACCCCTTTCAATATAAGTGTTATTCGCCAGTCCCTGCTTTAGGCTACATCAAGAGGAAACAAACCTTAGAGAGAGAACGTGGAACTACTTTATTGTGTCAAGATTCAAGAAGCTAGCACAAACCCTGTTTGATTTAGAGTTCTAGATGCATCTGTCAATATAGGAGAAAACAGAGTGAAACCTAGAAATTCAAACTGTTACGGCAAACGAATGCATCAACCTAGGAGAACGAAACTTGGGCATCCAAGTTTCATTGGTGTACTGCTCATTACTTGAAAGTATCATTAAGGTCGGAAAAAAAATATGTGTTGAGATTTCAGGAGACTCTAGTTTTTTGGCAGCCTAACAACGCCATTCATTGAAAGTGTTATTCGCCAGTCTGTGCTGAAGGCTACATCAAGAGGAAACAAACCTTAGGGATAGAATGTAGAACTACTTTATTGTGTCAAGTTTCAAGAGCTAGCCCATACCGTGTATGATATAGTGTCTGAACTACATTTGTCAATATAGTAGAAAACAGAGTGAAACCTAAAAATTCAAAGTGTTACTGCAAACGAATGCTTCAACGTAGGAGAATGAAACTTGAGCATCCAAGTGGGATTGGTGTACTGATCATTACTTGAAATTATCATGAAGATTGGATGAAAAAATATATGTTGAGATTTCAGAAGACTCTAGTTTTTGGAAGTTTGGCAACCCCTTTCAATAAAAGTGTTATGCGCCAGTCCCTGTATTAGGCTACATCAAGAGGAAACAAACCTTAGAGATTGAACGTAGAACTACAGTATTTTGTCAAGTTTCAAGAAGCTAGAACAAACCGTGTTTGATTTAGAGTTCGAACTGCATCTGTCAATATAGGAGAAAACAGAGTGAAACCTAAAAATTCAAACTGTTCCTGCAAACGAATGCTTCAACCTAGAAGAATAAAACTTGGGCTTCCAAGTGGGAATGGTGTACTGATCATTACTTGAATGTATCATGAAGATTGGATGAAAAAATATATGTTGATATTTCAGGAGACTCTAGTTTTTAGAAAGTTTGGCAACCCCTTTCAATATAAGTGTTATTCGCCAGTCCCTACTTTAGGCTACATCAAGAGGAAACAAACCTTAGAGATAGAACGTGGAACTACTTTATTGTGTCAAGTTTCAAGAAGCTAGCACAAACCGTGTTTGATTTAGAGTTCTAGCTGCATCTGTCAATATAGGAGAAAACAGAGTGAAACCTAGAAATTCAAACTGTTACTGCAAACGAATGCATCAACCTAGGAGAACGAAACTTGGGCATCCAAGTTTGATTGGTGTACTGCTCATTACTTGAAAGTATCATTAAGGTCGGAAAAAAAAATATGTGTTGAGATTTCAGGAGACTCTAGTTTTTTGGCAGCCTAACAACGCCTTTCATTGAAAGTGTTATTCGCCAGTCTGTGCTGAAGGCTACATCAAGAGGAAACAAACCTTAGGGATAGAATGTAGAACTACTTTATTTTGTCAAGTTTCAAGAAGCTAGCCCAAACCGTGTATGATTTAGAGTTTGAACTACATTTGTCAATATAGGAGAAAACAGAGTGAAACCTAAAAATTCAAACTGTTCCTGCAAACGAATGCTTCAACCTAGAAGAACAAAACTTGGGCATCCAAGTGGGAATGGTGTACTGATCATTACTTGAATGTATCATGAAGATTGGATAAAAAAATATATGTTGAGATTTCAGGAGACTCTAGTTTTTTGAAAGTTTGGCAACCCCTTTCAATATAAGTGTTATTCGACAGTCCCTGCATTAGGCTACATCAAGAGGAAACAAACCTTAGAGATAGAACGTAGAACTACAGTATTTTGTCAAGTTTCAAGAAGCTAGCACAAACCGTGTTTGATTTAGAGTTCGAACTGCATCTGTCAATATAGGACAAAACAGAGTGAAACCTAAAAATTCAAACTGTTCCTGCAAACGAATGCTTCAACCTAGGAGAACGAAACTTGGGCATCCAAGTTTGATTGGTGCACTGCTCATTACTTGAAAGTTCATGAAGGTCAGAAGAAAAAATATATGATGAGATTTCAGGATACTGTAGTTTTTTGGCAGCCTAACAACGCCTTTCATTGAATGTGTTATTCGCCAGTCTCTGCTTAAGGCTACATCAAGAGGAAACAAACCTTAGGGATAGAACGTAGAACTACTTTATTGTGTCATGTTTCAAGTAGCTAGCACAAACCGTGTTTGATTTAAAGTTCTAACTGCATCTGTCAATATAGGAGAAAACAGAGTGAAACCTAAAAATTCAAACTGTTCCTGCAAACGAATGCTTGAACCTAGAAGAACAAAACTTGGGCATCCAAGTGGGAATGGTGTACTGATCATTACTTGAAAGTATCATGATGATTGGATGAAAAAATATATGTTGAGCTTTCAGAAGACTCTAGTGTTTGGAAGTTTGGCAACCCCTTTCAATGAAAGTTTTATTCGCCAGTCCCTGCATTAGGCTACATCAAGAGGAAACAAACCTTAGAGATAGAACGTAGAACTACAGTACTTTGTCAAGTTTCAAAAAGCTAGCACAAACCGTGTTTGATTTAGAGTTCGAACTGCATCTGTCAATATAGGACAAAACAGAGTGAAACCTAAAAATTCAAACAGTTACTGCAAACGAATGCATCAACCTAGGAGAACGAAACTTGGGCATCCATGTTTGATTGGTGCACTGCTCTACTTGAAAGTATCATGAAGGTCGGAAGAAAAAATATATGATGAGATTTCAGGAGACTGTAGTTTTTTGGCAGCCTAATTACGCCTTTCATTGAATGTGTTATTCGCCAGTCTCTGCTTAAGGCTACATCAAGAGGAAACAAACCTTAGAGATAGAACGTAGAAGTACAGTATTTTGTCAACTTTCAAGAAGCTAGCACAAACCGTGTTTGATTTAGAGTTCGAACTGCATCTGTCAATATAGGAGAAAACAGCGTGAAACCTAAAAATTCAAGCTGTTCCTGCAAACGAATGCATCAACCTAGAAGAACAAAACTTGGGCATCCAAGTGGGAATGGTGTACTGATCATTACTTGAATGTATCATGAAGATTGGATGAAAAAATATATGTTGAGATTTCAGGAGACTCTAGTTTTTTGAAAGTTTGGCAACCCCTTTCAATATAAGTGTTATTCGCCAGTCGCTGCTTTAGGCTAAATCAAGAGGAAACAAACCTTAGAGATAGAACCTGGAACTACTTTATTGTGTCAAGTTTCAAGAAGCTAGCACAAACCGTGTTTGATTTAGAGTTCTAGCTGCATCTGTCAATATAGGAGAAAACAGAGTGAAACCTAGAAATTCAAACTGTTACTGCAAACGAATGCATCAACCTAGGAGAACGAAACTTGGGCATCCAAGTTTGATTGGTGTACTGCTCATTACTTGAAAGTATCATTAAGGTCGGAAAAAAAATATGTGTTGAGATTTCAGGAGACTCTAGTTTTTTGGCAGCCTAACAACACCTTTCATTGTAAGGGTTATTCGCCAGTCTGTGCTGAAGGCTACATCAAGAGGAAACAAACCTTAGGGATAGAATGTAGAACTACTTTATTGTGTCAAGTTTCAAGAAGCTAGCCCAAACCGTGTATGATTTAGAGTTTGAACTACATTTGTCAATATAAAAGAAAACAGAGTGAAACCTAAATATTGAAACTGTTCCTGCAAAAAAAATGCTTCAACCTAGAAGAACAAAACTTGGGCATCCAAGTGGGAATGGTGTACTGATCATTACTTGAATGTATCATGAAGATTGGATGAAAAAATATATGTTGATATTTCAGGAGACTCTAGTTTTTTGAAAGTTTGGCAACCCCTTTCAATATAAGTGTTATTCGAAAGTCCCTGCTTTAGGCTGCATCAAAGGAAACAAACCTTAGAGATAGAACGTAGAACTATTTTATTGTGTCAAGTTTCAAGAAGCTAGCACAAACCGTGTTTGATTTAGAGTTCTAGCTGCATCTGTCAATATAGGAGAAAACAGAGTGAAACCTAGAAATTCAAACTGTTACTGCAAACGAATGCATCAACCTAGGAGAACGAAACTTGGGCATCCAAGTTTGATTGGTGTACTGCTCATTACTTGAAAGTATCATTAAGGTCGGAAAAAAAAATATGTGTTGAGATATCAGGAGAGTCTAGTTTATTGGCAGCCTAACAACGCCTTTCATTGAAAGTGTTATTCACCAGTCTGTGCTGAAGGCTACACCAAGAGGAAACAAAACTTAGGGATAGAATGTAGAACTACTTTATTCTGTCAAGTTTCAAGAAGCTAGCCCAAACCGTGTATGATTTAGAGTTTGAACTACATTTGTCAATATAGGAGAAAACAGAGTGAAACCTAAAAATTCAAACTGTTACTGCAAACGAATGCTTCAACGTAGGAGAATGAAACTTGAGCATCCAAGTGGTATTTGTGTACTGATCATTACTTGAAAGTATCATGATGATTGGATGAAAAAATATATGTTGAGATTTCAGAAGACTCTAGTTTTTGGAAGTTTGGCAACCCCTTTCAATAAAAGTTTTATTTGCCAACCCTGCATTAGGCTACATCAAGAGGAAACAAACCTTAGAGATAGAACGTAGAACTACAGTATTTTGTCAAGTTTCAAGAAGCTAGCACAAACCGTGTTTGATTTAGAGTTCGAACTGCATCTGTCAATATAGGACAAAACAGAGTGAAACCTAAAAATTCAAACTGTTACTGCAAACGAATGCATCAACCTAGGAGAACGAAACTTGGGCATCCATGTTTGATTGGTGCACTGCTCATTACATGAAAGTATCATGAAGGTCGGAAGAGAAAATATATGATGAGATGTCAGGAGTGGGTAGTTTTTTGGCAGCCTAACAATGCCTTTCATTGAATGTGTTATTCGCCAGTCTCTGCTTAAGGCTACATCAAGAGGAAACAAACCTTAGGGATAGAACGTAGAACTACTTTATTGTGTCAAGTTTCAAGAAGCTAGCCCAAAGCGTGTATGATTTAGAGTTGGAACTACATTTGTCAATATAGGAGAAAACAGAGTGAAACCTAAAAATTCAAACTGTTCCTGCAAACGAATGCTTCACGTAGGAGAATGAAATTTGAGCATCCAAGTGGGATTGGTGTACTGATCATTACTTGAAAGTATCATGAAGATTGGATGAAAAAATATATGTTGAGATTTTAGGAGACTCTAGTTTTGGAAGTTTGGCAACCCCTTTCAATATAAGTGTTATTCGCCAGTCCCTGCATTAGGCTACATCAAGAGGAAACACACCTTAGAGATAGAACGTAGAACTACAGTATTTTGTCAAGTTTCAAGAAGATAGCACAAACCGTGTTTGATTTAGAGTTCGAAATGCATCTGTCAATATAGGAGAAAACAGAGTGAAACCTAAAAATTCAAACTGTTCCTGCAAACGAATGCTTCAACCTAGAAGAACAAAACTTGGGCATCCATGTGGGAATGGTGTACTGATCATTACTTGAATGTATCATGAAGATTGGATGAAAAAACATATGTTGAGATTTCAGGAGACTCTAGTATTTTGAAATTTTGGCAACCCCTTTCAATATACGTGTTATTTGCCAGTCCCTGCATTAGGCTACATCAAGAGGAAACAATCCTTAGAGATTGAACGTAGAACTACTTTATTGTGTCAAGTTTCAAGAAGCTAGCACAAACCGTGTTTGATTTAGAGTTCTAGCTGCATCTGTCAATATAGGAGAAAACAGAGTGAAACCTAGAAATTGAAACTGTTACTGCAAACGAATGCATCAACCTAGGAGAACGAAACTTGGGCATCCAAGTTTGATTGGTGTACTGCTCATTACTTGAAAGTATCATTAAGGTCGGAAAAAAAATATGTGTTGAGATTTCAGGAGACTCTAGTTTTTTGGCAGCCTAACAACACCTTTCATTGTAAGTGTTATTCGCCAGTCTGTGCTGAAGGCTACATCAAGAGGAAACAAAACTTTGGGATAGAATGTAGAACTACTTTATTCTGTCAAGTTTCAAGAAGCTAGCCCAAACCGTGTATAATTTAGAGTTTGAACTACATTTGTCAATATAGTAGAAAACAAGTGAAATCTAAAAATTCAAAGTGTTACTGCAAACGAATGCTTCAACCTAGAAAAACAAAACTTGGGCATCCAAGTGGGAATGGTGTACTGATCATTACTTGAAAGTATCATGATGATTGGATGAAAAAATATATGTTGAGCTTTCAGAAGACTCTAGTGTTTGGAAGTTTGGCAACCCCTTTCAATGAAAGTTTTATTCGCCAGTCCCTGCATTAGGCTACATCAAGAGGAAACAAACCTTAGAGATAGAACGTAGAACTACAGTACTTTGTCAAGTTTCAAGAAGCTAGCACAAACCGTGTTTGATTTAGAGTTCGAACTGCTTCTGTCAATATAGGACAAAACAGAGTGAAACCTAAAAATTCAAACAGTTACTGCAAACGAATGCATCAACCTAGGAGAACGAAACTTGGGCATCCATGTTTGATTGGTGCACTGCTCTACTTGAAAGTATCATGAAGGTCGGAAGAAAAAATATATGATGAGATTTTAGGAGACTGTAGTTTTTTGGCAGCCTAATTACGCCTTTCATTGAATGTGTTATTCGCCAGTCTCTGCTTAAGGCTACATCAAGAGGAAACAAACCGTAGGGATAGAACGTAGAACTACTTTATTGTGTCATGTTTCAAGTAGCTAGCACAAACCGTGTTTGATTTAAAGTTCTAACTGCATCTGTCAATATAGGTGAAAACAGAGTGAAACCTAAAAATTCAAACTGTTCCTGCAAACGAATGCTTCAACCTAGAAAAACAAAACTTGGGCATCCAAGTGGGAATGGTGTACTGATCATTACTTGAATGTATCATGAAGATTGGATGAAAAAATATATGTTGAGATATCAGGAGACTCTAGTTTTTTGAAAGTTTGGCAACCCCTTTCAATATAAGTGTTATTCGCCAGTCACTGGATTAGGCTACATCAAGAGGAAACAAACCTTAGAGATAGAACGTAGAACTACTTTATTGGGTCAAGTTTCAAGAAGCTAGCACAAACCGTGTTTGATTTAGAGTTCTAGCTGCATCTGTCAATATAGGAGAAAATAGAGTGAAACCTAGAAATTGAAACTGTTACTGCAAACGAATGCATCAACCTAGGAGAACGAAACTTGGGCATCCAAGTTTGATTGGTGTACTGCTCATTACTTGAAAGTATCATTAAGGTCGGAAAAAAAATATGTTTTCAGATTTCAGGAGACTCTAGTTTTTTGGCCGAATAACAACGTCTTTCATTGAAAGTGTTATTCCCCAGTCTGTGCTGAAGGCTACATCAAGAGGAAACAAACCTTAGGGATAGAATGTAGAACTGCTTCATTGTGTCAAGTTTCAAGAAGCTAGCCCAAACCGTGTATGATTTAGAGTTTGAACTATATTTGTCAATATAGGAGAAAACAGAGTGAAACCTAAAAATTCAAACTGTTCCTGCAAATGAATGCTTCAACGTAGGAGAATGAAACTTGAGCATTGAAGTGGGACTGGTGTACTGATCATTACTTGAAAGTATCATGAAGATTGGATGAAAAAATATTTGTTGAGATTTCAGAAGACTCTAGTTTTTGGAAGTTTGGCAACCCCTTTCAATAAAAGTGTTATTCGCCAGTCCCTGCATTAGGCTACATAAAGAGGAAACAAACCTTAGAGATAGAACGTAGAAGTACAGTATCTTGTAAAGTTTCAAGAAGTTAGCACAAACCGTGTTTGATTTAGAGTTCGAACTGCATCTGTCAATATAGGACAAAACAGAGTGAAACCTAAAAATTCAAACTGTTCCTGCAAACGAATGCTTCATCCTAGGAGAACGAAACTTGGGCATCCAAGTTTGATTGGTGCACTGCTCATTACTTGAAAGTATCATGAAGGTCGGAAGAAAAAATATATGATGAGATTTCAGGAGACTGTAGTTTTTTGGCAGGCTAACAACGCCTTTCATTGAATGTGTTATTCGCCAGTCTCTGCTTAAGGCTACATCTAGAGGAAACAAACCTTAGGGATAGAACGTAGAACTACTTTATTGTGTCAAGTTTCCAGAAGCTAGCCCAAACCGTGTATGATTTAGAGTTTGAACTACATTTGTCAATATAGGAGAAAACAGAGTGAAACCTAAAAATTCAAACTGTTCCTGCAAACGAATGCTTCAACATACAAGAATGAAACTTGAGCATCCAAGTGGGATTGGTGTACTGATCATTACTTGAAAGTATCATGAAGATTGGATGAAAAAATATATGTTGAGATTTCAGGAGACTCTAGTTTTTGGAAGTTTGGCAACCCCTTTCAATATAAGTGTTATTCGCCAGTCCCTGCATTAGGCTACATCAAGAGGAAACACACCTTAGAGATAGAACGTAGAACTACAGTATTTTGTCAAGTTTCAAGAAGATAGCACAAACCGTGTTTGATTTAGAGTTCGAACTGCATCTGTCAATATAGGAGAAAACAGAGTGAAACCTAAATATTCAAACTGTTCCTGCAAACGAATGCTTCAACCTAGAAGAACAAAACTTATGCATCCAAGTGGGAATGGTGTACTGATCATTACTTGAATGTATCATGAAGATTGGATGAAAAAATATATGTTGAGATTTCAGGAGACTCTAGTTGTTTGAAAGTTTGGCAACCCCTTTCAATATAAGTGTTATTCGCCAGTCCCTTCTTTAGGCTACATCAAGAGGAAACAAACCTTAGAGATAGAACGTAGAACTACTTTATTGTGTCAAGTTTCAAGAAGCTAGCACAAACCGTGTTTGATTTAGAGTTCTAGCTGCATCTGTCAATATAGGAGAAAACAGAGTGAAACCTAGAAATTCAAACTGTTACTGCAAACGAATGCATCAACCTAGGAGAACGAAACTTGGGCATCCAAGTTTGATTGGTGTACTGCTCATTACTTGAAAGTATCATTAAGGTCGGAAAAAAAATATGTGTTGAGATTTCAGGAGACTCTAGTTTTTTGGCAGCCTAACAACGCCTTTCATTGTAAGTGTTATTCGCCAGTCTGTGCTGAAGGCTACATCAAGAGGAAACAAAACTTAGGGATAGAATGTAGAACTACTTTATTGTGTCAAGTTTCAAGAAGCTAGCCCAAACCGTGTATGATTTAGAGTTTGAACTACATTTGTCAATATAGGAGAAAACAGAGTGAAACCTAAAAATTCAAAGTGTTACTGCAAACGAATGCTTCAACGTAGGAGAATGAAACTTGAGCATCCAAGTGGGATTGGTGTACTGATCATTACTTGAAAGTATCATGAAGATTGGATGAAAAAATATATGTTGAGATTTCAGAAGACTCTAGTTTTTGGAATTTTGGCAACCCCTTTCAATAAAAGTGTTATTCGCCAGTCCCTGCATTAGGCTACATCAAGAGGAAACAAACCTTAGAGATAGAACGTAGAACTACAGTATTTTATCAAGTTTCAAGAAGCTAGCACAAACCGTGTTTGATTTAGAGTTCGAACTGCATCTGTCAATGTAGGAAAAAACAGAGTGAAACCTAAAAATTCAAACTGTTCCTGCAAACGAATGCTTCAACGTAGGAGAACGAAACTTGGGCATCCAAGTTTGATTGGTGCACTGCTCATTTCTTGAAAGTATCATGAAGGTCGGAAAAAAAAATATATGATGAGATTTCAGGAGACTGTAGTTTTTTGGCAGCCTAACAACGCCTTTCATTGTTTGTGTTATTCGCCAGTCTCTGCTTAAAGCTACATCAAGAGGAAACAAACCTTAGGGATAGAATGTAGAACTACTTTATTGTGTCAAGTTTCAAGAATCTAGCCCAAACCGTGTATGATTTAGCGTTTGAACTACATTTGTCAATATAGGAGAAAACAGAGTGAAACCTAAAAATTCAAACTGTTCCTGCAAACGAATGCTTCAACGTAGGAGAATGAAACTTGAGCATCCAAGTGGGATTATTGTACTGATCATTATTTGAAAGTATCATGAAGATTGGATGAAAAAATATATGTTCAGATTTCAGAAGACTCTAGTTTTTGGAAGTTTGGCAACCCCTTTCAATAAAAGTGTTATTCGCCAGTCCCTGCATTAGGCTACATCAAGAGGAAACAAACCTTAGAGATAGAACGTAGAACTACAGTATTTTGTCAAGTTTCAAGAAGCTAGCACAAACCGTGTTTGATTTAGAGTTCAAACTGCATCTGTCAATATAGGACAAAACAGAGTGAAACCTAAAAATCAAAGTGTTCCTGCAAACGAATGCTTCAACCTAGGAGAACGAAACTTGGGCATCCAAGTTTGATTGGAGCACTGCTCATTACTTGAAAGTATCATGAAGGTCGGAAGAAAAAATATATGATGAGATTTCAGGAGACTGTAGTTTTTTGGCAGCCTAACAACGCCTTTCATTGAATGTGTTATTCGCCAGTCTCTGCTTAAGGCTACATCAAGAATAAACAAACCTTAGGGATAGAACGTAGAACTACTTTATTGTGTCATGTTTCAAGTAGCTAGCACAAACCGTGTTTGATTTAAAGTTCTAACTGCATCTGTCAATATAGGAGAAAACAGAGTGAAACCTAAAAATTCAAACTGTTCCTGCAAACGAATGTTTCAACCTAGAAGAACAAAACTTGGGCATCCAAGTGGGAATGGTGTACTGATCATTACTTGAATGTATCATGAAGACTGGATGAAAAAATATATGTTGAGATTTCAGGAGACTCTAGTTTTTGAAAGTTTGGCAACACCTTTCAATATAAGTGTTATTCGCCTATCCCTGCTTTAGGCTACATCAAGAGGAAACAAACCTTAGGGATAGAAAGTAGAACTACTTTATTGTGTCAAGTTTCAAGAAGCTAGCACAAACCGTGTTTGATTTAGAGTTCTAGCTGCATCTGTCTATATAGGAGAAAACAGAGTGAAACCTAGAAATACAAACTGTTACTGCAAACGAATGCATCAACCTAGGAGAACGAACCTTGGCCATCCAAGTTTGATTGGTGTACTGCTCATTACTTGAAAGTATCATTAAGGTCGGAAAAAAAATATGTGTTGAGATTTCAGGAGACTCTAGTTTTTTGGCAGCCTAACAATCCTTTCAATGTAAGTGTTATTCGCCAGTCTGTGCTGAAGGCTACATCAAGAGGAAACAAAACTTAGGGATAGAATGTAGAACTACTTTATTGTGTCAGGTTTCAAGAAGCTAGCCCAAACCGTGTATGATTTAGAGTTTGAACTACATTTGTCAATATAGGAGAAAACAGAGTGAAACCTAAAAATTCAAACTGTTCCTGCAAACGAATGCTTCAACGTAGGAGAATGAAACTTGAGCATCCACGTGGGATTGGTGTACTGATCATTACTTGAAAGTATCATGAAGATTGGATGTAAAAATATATGTTGAGATTTCAGAAGACTCTAGTTTTTAGTAGTTTGGCAACCCCTTTCAATAAAAGTGTTATTCGCCAGTCCCTGCATTAGGCTACATCAAGAGGAAACAAACCTTAGAGATAGAACGTAGAACTAGAGTATTTTGTCAAGTTTCAAGAAGCTAGCACAAACCGTGTATGATTTAGAGTTCGAACTGCATCTGTCAATGTAGGACAAAACAGAGTGAAACCTAAAAATTCAAACTGTTCCTGCAAACGAATGCTTCAACGTAGGAGAAGGAAACTTGGGCATCCAAGTTTGATTGGTGCACTGCTCATTACTTGAAAGTATCATGAAGGTCGGAAGAAAAAATATATGATGAGATTTCAGGAGACTGTAGTTTTTTGGCAGCCTAACAACGCCTTTCATTGAATGTGTTATTCGCCAGTCTCTGCTTAAGGCTACATCAAGAGGAAACAAACCTTAGGGATAGAATGTAGAACTACTTTATTTTGTCAAGTTTAAAGAAGCTATCCCAAACCGTGTATGATTTAGAGTTTGAACTACAATGTCAATATAGGAGAAAACAGAGTGAAACCTAAAAATTCAAACTGTTCCTGCAAACGAATGCTTCAACGTAGGAGAATGAAACTTGAGCATCCAAGTGGGATTGGTGTACTGATCATTACTTGAAAGTATCATGAAATTGGATGAAAAAATATATGTTGAGATTTCAGAAGACTCTAGTTTTCGGAAATTTGGCAACCCCTTTCAATAAAAGTGTTATTCGCCAGTCCCTGCATTAGGCTACATCAAGAGGAAACAAACCTTAGGGATAGAACGTAGAACTACTTTATTGTGTCATGTTTCAAGTAGCTAGCACAAACCGTGTTTGATTTAAAGTTCTAACTGCATCTGTCAATATAGGAGAAAACAGAGTGAAACCTAAAAATTCACACTGTTCCTGCAAACGAATGCTTCAACCTAGAAGAACCAAAATTGGGCACCCAAGTGGGAATGGTGTACTGATCATTACTTGAAAGTATCATGAAGATTGGATGAAAAAATATATTTTGAGATTTCAGGATACTCTAGTTTTATGAAAGTTTGGCAACCCCTTTCAATATAAGTGTTATTCGCCAGTCCCTGCATTAGGCTACATCAAGAGGAAACAAACCTTAGAGATAGAACGTAGAACTACTTTATTGTGTCAAGTTTCAAGAAGCTAGCACAAACCGTGTTTGATTTAGATTTCTAGCTGCATCTGTCAATATAGAAGAAAACAGAGTGAAACCTAGAAATTCAAACTGTTACTGCAAACGAATGCATCAACCTAGGAGAACGAAACTTGGGCATCCAAGTTTGATTGGTGTACTGCTCATTACTTGGAAGTATCATTAAGGTCGGAAAAAAAATATGAGTTGAGATTTCAGGAGACTCTAGTTTTTTGGCAGCCTAACAACGCCTTTCATTGTAAGTGTTATTCGCCAGTCTGTGCTGAAGGCTACATCAAGAGGAAACAAAACTTAGGGATAGAATGTAGAACTACTTTATTGTGTCAAGTTTCAAGAAGCTAGCCAAAACCGTGTATGATATAGAGTTTGAACTACATTTGTCAATATAGGAGAAAACAGAGTGAAACCTAAAAATTCAAACTGTTCCTGCAAACGAATGCTTCAACGTAGGAGAATGAAACTTGAGCATCCAAGTGGGATTGGTGTACTGATAATTACTTGAAAGTATTATGAAGATTGGATGAAAAAATATATGTGGAGATTTCAGAAGACTCTTGTTTTTGGAAGTTTGGCAACCGCTTTCAATAAAAGTGTTATTTGCCAGTCCCTGCATTAGGCTACATCAAGAGGAAGCAAACCTTAGAGATAGAACGTAGAACTACAGTATTTTGTCAAGTTTCATGAAGCTAGCACAAACCGTGTTTGATGTAGAGTTCGAACTGCATATGTCAATATAGGACAAAACAGAGTGAAACCTAAAAATTCATACTGTTCCTGCAAACGAATGCTTCAACGTAGGAGAATGAAACTTGAGCATCCAAGTGGGATTGTTGTACTGATCATTACTTGAAAGTATCATGAAGATTGGATGAAAAAATATATGTTGAGATTTCAGAAGACTCTAGTTTTTGGAAGTTTGGAAACCCCTTTCAATAAAAGTGTTATTCGCCAGTCCCTGCATTAGGCTACATCAAGAGGAAACAAACCTTAGAGATAGAACGTAGAACTACAATATTTTGTCAAGTTTCAAGAAGCTAGCACAAACCGTGTTTGATTTAGAGTTCGAACTGCATCTGTCAATGTTCGACAAAACAGAGTGAAACATAAAAATTCAAACTGTTCCTGCAAACGAATGCTTCAATGTAGGAGAAGGAAACTTGGGCATCCAAGTTTGATTGGTGCACTGCTCATTACTTGAAAGTATCATGAAGGTCGGAAGAAAAAATATATGATGAGATTTCAGGAGACTGTAGTTTTTTGGCAGCCTAACAACGCCTTTCATTGAATGTGTTATTCGCCAGTCTCTGCTTAAGGCTACATCAAGAGGAAACAAAACTTAGGGATAGAATGTAGAACTACTTTATTTTGTCAAGTTTAAAGAAGCTAGCCCAAACCGTGTATGATTTAGAGTTTGAACTACAATGTCAATGTAGGAGAAAACAGAGTGAAACCTAAAAATTCAAACTGTTCCTGCAAACGAATGCTTCAACGTAGGAGAATGAAACTTGAGCATCCAAGTGGGATTGGTGTACTGATCATTACTTGAAAGTATCATGAAATTGGATGAAAAAATATATGTTGAAATTTCAGAAGACTCTAGTTTTCGGAAGTTTGGCAACCCCTTTCAATAAAAGTGTTATTCGCCAGTCCCTGCATTAGGCTACATCAAGAGGAAACAAACCTTAGAGATAGAACGTAGAACTACAGTATTTTGTCAAGTTTCAAGAAGCTAGCACAAACCGTGTTTGATTTAGAGTTCGAACTGCATCTGTCAATGTTCGACAAAACAGAGTGAAACATAAAAATTCAAACTGTTCGTGCAAACGAATGCTTCAACCTAGAAGAACAAAAATTGGGCACCCAAGTGGGAATGGTGTACTGATCATTACTTGTATGTATCATGAAGATTGGATGAAAAAATATATGTTGAGATTTCAGGAGACTCTAGTTTTATGAAAGTTTGGCAACCCCTTTCAATATAAGTGTTATTCGCCAGTCCCTGCATTAGGCTACATCAAGAGGAAACAAACCTTAGAGATAGAACGTAGAACTACTTTATTGTGTCAAGTTTCAAGAAGCTAGCACAAACCGTGTTTGATTTAGAGTTCTAGCTGCATCTGTCAATATAGGAGAAAACAGAGTGAAACCTAGAAATTCAAACTGTTACTGCAAACGAATGCATCAACCTAGGAGAACGAAACTTGGGCATCCAAGTTTGATTGGTGTACTGCTCATTACTTGAAAGTATCATTAAGGTCGGAAAAAAAATATGTGTTGAGATTTCAGGAGACTCTAGTTTTTTGGCAGCCTAACAACGCCTTTCATTGTAAGTGTTATTCGCCAGTCTGTGCTGAAGGCTACATCAAGAGGAAACAAAACTTAGGGATAGAATGTAGAACTACTTTATTGTGTCAAGTTTCAAGAAGCTAGCCCAAACCGTGTATGATTTAGAGTTTGAACTACATTTGTCAATATAGGAGAAAACAGAGTGAAACCTAAAAATTCAAAGTGTTACTGCAAACGAATGCTTCAACGTAGGAGAATGAAACTTGAGCATCCAAGTGGGATTGGTGTACTGATCATTACTTGAAAGTATCATGAAGATTGGATGAAAAAATATATGTTGAGATTTCAGAAGACTCTAGTTTTTGGAATTTTGGCAACCCCTTTCAATAAAAGTGTTATTCGCCAGTCCCTGCATTAGGCTACATCAAGAGGAAACAAACCTTAGAGATAGAACGTAGAACTACAGTATTTTATCAAGTTTCAAGAAGCTAGCACAAACCGTGTTTGATTTAGAGTTCGAACTGCATCTGTCAATGTAGGAAAAAACAGAGTGAAACCTAAAAATTCAAACTGTTCCTGCAAACGAATGCTTCAACGTAGGAGAACGAAACTTGGGCATCCAAGTTTGATTGGTGCACTGCTCATTTCTTGAAAGTATCATGAAGGTCGGAAAAAAAAATATATGATGAGATTTCAGGAGACTGTAGTTTTTTGGCAGCCTAACAACGCCTTTCATTGTTTGTGTTATTCGCCAGTCTCTGCTTAAAGCTACATCAAGAGGAAACAAACCTTAGGGATAGAATGTAGAACTACTTTATTGTGTCAAGTTTCAAGAATCTAGCCCAAACCGTGTATGATTTAGCGTTTGAACTACATTTGTCAATATAGGAGAAAACAGAGTGAAACCTAAAAATTCAAACTGTTCCTGCAAACGAATGCTTCAACGTAGGAGAATGAAACTTGAGCATCCAAGTGGGATTATTGTACTGATCATTATTTGAAAGTATCATGAAGATTGGATGAAAAAATATATGTTCAGATTTCAGAAGACTCTAGTTTTTGGAAGTTTGGCAACCCCTTTCAATAAAAGTGTTATTCGCCAGTCCCTGCATTAGGCTACATCAAGAGGAAACAAACCTTAGAGATAGAACGTAGAACTACAGTATTTTGTCAAGTTTCAAGAAGCTAGCACAAACCGTGTTTGATTTAGAGTTCAAACTGCATCTGTCAATATAGGACAAAACAGAGTGAAACCTAAAAATCAAAGTGTTCCTGCAAACGAATGCTTCAACCTAGGAGAACGAAACTTGGGCATCCAAGTTTGATTGGAGCACTGCTCATTACTTGAAAGTATCATGAAGGTCGGAAGAAAAAATATATGATGAGATTTCAGGAGACTGTAGTTTTTTGGCAGCCTAACAACGCCTTTCATTGAATGTGTTATTCGCCAGTCTCTGCTTAAGGCTACATCAAGAATAAACAAACCTTAGGGATAGAACGTAGAACTACTTTATTGTGTCATGTTTCAAGTAGCTAGCACAAACCGTGTTTGATTTAAAGTTCTAACTGCATCTGTCAATATAGGAGAAAACAGAGTGAAACCTAAAAATTCAAACTGTTCCTGCAAACGAATGTTTCAACCTAGAAGAACAAAACTTGGGCATCCAAGTGGGAATGGTGTACTGATCATTACTTGAATGTATCATGAAGACTGGATGAAAAAATATATGTTGAGATTTCAGGAGACTCTAGTTTTTGAAAGTTTGGCAACACCTTTCAATATAAGTGTTATTCGCCTATCCCTGCTTTAGGCTACATCAAGAGGAAACAAACCTTAGGGATAGAAAGTAGAACTACTTTATTGTGTCAAGTTTCAAGAAGCTAGCACAAACCGTGTTTGATTTAGAGTTCTAGCTGCATCTGTCTATATAGGAGAAAACAGAGTGAAACCTAGAAATACAAACTGTTACTGCAAACGAATGCATCAACCTAGGAGAACGAACCTTGGCCATCCAAGTTTGATTGGTGTACTGCTCATTACTTGAAAGTATCATTAAGGTCGGAAAAAAAATATGTGTTGAGATTTCAGGAGACTCTAGTTTTTTGGCAGCCTAACAATCCTTTCAATGTAAGTGTTATTCGCCAGTCTGTGCTGAAGGCTACATCAAGAGGAAACAAAACTTAGGGATAGAATGTAGAACTACTTTATTGTGTCAGGTTTCAAGAAGCTAGCCCAAACCGTGTATGATTTAGAGTTTGAACTACATTTGTCAATATAGGAGAAAACAGAGTGAAACCTAAAAATTCAAACTGTTCCTGCAAACGAATGCTTCAACGTAGGAGAATGAAACTTGAGCATCCACGTGGGATTGGTGTACTGATCATTACTTGAAAGTATCATGAAGATTGGATGTAAAAATATATGTTGAGATTTCAGAAGACTCTAGTTTTTAGTAGTTTGGCAACCCCTTTCAATAAAAGTGTTATTCGCCAGTCCCTGCATTAGGCTACATCAAGAGGAAACAAACCTTAGAGATAGAACGTAGAACTACAGTATTTTGTCAAGTTTCAAGAAGCTAGCACAAACCGTGTATGATTTAGAGTTCGAACTGCATCTGTCAATGTAGGACAAAACAGAGTGAAACCTAAAAATTCAAACTGTTCCTGCAAACGAATGCTTCAACGTAGGAGAAGGAAACTTGGGCATCCAAGTTTGATTGGTGCACTGCTCATTACTTGAAAGTATCATGAAGGTCGGAAGAAAAAATATATGATGAGATTTCAGGAGACTGTAGTTTTTTGGCAGCCTAACAACGCCTTTCATTGAATGTGTTATTCGCCAGTCTCTGCTTAAGGCTACATCAAGAGGAAACAAACCTTAGGGATAGAATGTAGAACTACTTTATTTTGTCAAGTTTAAAGAAGCTATCCCAAACCGTGTATGATTTAGAGTTTGAACTACAATGTCAATATAGGAGAAAACAGAGTGAAACCTAAAAATTCAAACTGTTCCTGCAAACGAATGCTTCAACGTAGGAGAATGAAACTTGAGCATCCAAGTGGGATTGGTGTACTGATCATTACTTGAAAGTATCATGAAATTGGATGAAAAAATATATGTTGAGATTTCAGAAGACTCTAGTTTTCGGAAATTTGGCAACCCCTTTCAATAAAAGTGTTATTCGCCAGTCCCTGCATTAGGCTACATCAAGAGGAAACAAACCTTAGGGATAGAACGTAGAACTACTTTATTGTGTCATGTTTCAAGTAGCTAGCACAAACCGTGTTTGATTTAAAGTTCTAACTGCATCTGTCAATATAGGAGAAAACAGAGTGAAACCTAAAAATTCACACTGTTCCTGCAAACGAATGCTTCAACCTAGAAGAACCAAAATTGGGCACCCAAGTGGGAATGGTGTACTGATCATTACTTGAAAGTATCATGAAGATTGGATGAAAAAATATATTTTGAGATTTCAGGATACTCTAGTTTTATGAAAGTTTGGCAACCCCTTTCAATATAAGTGTTATTCGCCAGTCCCTGCATTAGGCTACATCAAGAGGAAACAAACCTTAGAGATAGAACGTAGAACTACTTTATTGTGTCAAGTTTCAAGAAGCTAGCACAAACCGTGTTTGATTTAGATTTCTAGCTGCATCTGTCAATATAGAAGAAAACAGAGTGAAACCTAGAAATTCAAACTGTTACTGCAAACGAATGCATCAACCTAGGAGAACGAAACTTGGGCATCCAAGTTTGATTGGTGTACTGCTCATTACTTGGAAGTATCATTAAGGTCGGAAAAAAAATATGAGTTGAGATTTCAGGAGACTCTAGTTTTTTGGCAGCCTAACAACGCCTTTCATTGTAAGTGTTATTCGCCAGTCTGTGCTGAAGGCTACATCAAGAGGAAACAAAACTTAGGGATAGAATGTAGAACTACTTTATTGTGTCAAGTTTCAAGAAGCTAGCCAAAACCGTGTATGATATAGAGTTTGAACTACATTTGTCAATATAGGAGAAAACAGAGTGAAACCTAAAAATTCAAACTGTTCCTGCAAACGAATGCTTCAACGTAGGAGAATGAAACTTGAGCATCCAAGTGGGATTGGTGTACTGATAATTACTTGAAAGTATCATGAAGATTGGATGAAAAAATATATGTGGAGATTTCAGAAGACTCTTGTTTTTGGAAGTTTGGCAACCGCTTTCAATAAAAGTGTTATTTGCCAGTCCCTGCATTAGGCTACATCAAGAGGAAGCAAACCTTAGAGATAGAACGTAGAACTACAGTATTTTGTCAAGTTTCATGAAGCTAGCACAAACCGTGTTTGATGTAGAGTTCGAACTGCATATGTCAATATAGGACAAAACAGAGTGAAACCTAAAAATTCATACTGTTCCTGCAAACGAATGCTTCAACGTAGGAGAATGAAACTTGAGCATCCAAGTGGGATTGTTGTACTGATCATTACTTGAAAGTATCATGAAGATTGGATGAAAAAATATATGTTGAGATTTCAGAAGACTCTAGTTTTTGGAAGTTTGGAAACCCCTTTCAATAAAAGTGTTATTCGCCAGTCCCTGCATTAGGCTACATCAAGAGGAAACAAACCTTAGAGATAGAACGTAGAACTACAGTATTTTGTCAAGTTTCAAGAAGCTAGCACAAACCGTGTTTGATTTAGAGTTCGAACTGCATCTGTCAATGTTCGACAAAACAGAGTGAAACATAAAAATTCAAACTGTTCCTGCAAACGAATGCTTCAATGTAGGAGAAGGAAACTTGGGCATCCAAGTTTGATTGGTGCACTGCTCATTACTTGAAAGTATCATGAAGGTCGGAAGAAAAAATATATGATGAGATTTCAGGAGACTGTAGTTTTTTGGCAGCCTAACAACGCCTTTCATTGAATGTGTTATTCGCCAGTCTCTGCTTAAGGCTACATCAAGAGGAAACAAAACTTAGGGATAGAATGTAGAACTACTTTATTTTGTCAAGTTTAAAGAAGCTAGCCCAAACCGTGTATGATTTAGAGTTTGAACTACAATGTCAATGTAGGAGAAAACAGAGTGAAACCTAAAAATTCAAACTGTTCCTGCAAACGAATGCTTCAACGTAGGAGAATGAAACTTGAGCATCCAAGTGGGATTGGTGTACTGATCATTACTTGAAAGTATCATGAAATTGGATGAAAAAATATATGTTGAAATTTCAGAAGACTCTAGTTTTCGGAAGTTTGGCAACCCCTTTCAATAAAAGTGTTATTCGCCAGTCCCTGCATTAGGCTACATCAAGAGGAAACAAACCTTAGAGATAGAACGTAGAACTACAGTATTTTGTCAAGTTTCAAGAAGCTAGCACAAACCGTGTTTGATTTAGAGTTCGAACTGCATCTGTCAATGTTCGACAAAACAGAGTGAAACATAAAAATTCAAACTGTTCGTGCAAACGAATGCTTCAACCTAGAAGAACAAAAATTGGGCACCCAAGTGGGAATGGTGTACTGATCATTACTTGTATGTATCATGAAGATTGGATGAAAAAATATATGTTGAGATTTCAGGAGACTCTAGTTTTATGAAAGTTTGGCAACCCCTTTCAATATAAGTGTTATTCGCCAGTCCCTGCATTAGGCTACATCAAGAGGAAACAAATCTTAGAGATAGAACGTAGAACTACTTTATTGTGTCAAGTTTCAAGAAGCTAGCACAAACCGTGTTTGATTTAGAGTTCTAGCTGCATCTGTCAATATAGGAGAAAACAGAGTGAAACCTAGAAATTCACACTGTTACTGCAAACGAATGCATCAACCTAGGAGAACGAAACTTGGGCATCCAAGTTTGATTGGTGTACTGCTCATTACTTGGAAGTATCATTAAGGTCGGAAAAAAAATATGTGTTGAGATTTCAGGAGACTCTAGTTTTTTGGCAGCCTAACAACGCCTTTCATTGTAAGTGTTATTCGCCAGTCTGTGCTGAAGGCTACATCAGGAGGAAACAAACCTTAGGGATAGAATGTAGAACTATTTTATTGTGTCAAGTTTCAAGAAGCTAGCCCAAACCGTGTATGATTTAGAGTTTGAAATACATTTGTCAATATAGGAGAAAACAGAGTGAAAGCTAAAAATTCAAACTGTTCCTGCAAACGAATGCTTCAACGTAGGAGAATGAAACTTGAGCATCCAAGTGGGATTGGTGTACTGATCATTACTTGAAAGTATCATGAAATTGCATGAAAAAATATATGTTGAGATTTCAGAAGACTCTAGTTTTCGGAAGTTTGGCAACCCCTTTCAATAAAAGTGTTATTCGCCAGTCCCTGCTTTAGGCTACATCAAGAGGAAACAAACCTTAGGGATAGAACGTAGAACTACTTTATTGTGTCATGTTTCAAGTAGCTAGCACAAACCGTGTTTGATTTAAAGTTCTAAATGTATCTGTCAATATAGGAGAAAACAGAGTGAAACCTAAAAATTCACACTGTTCCTGCAAACGAATGCTTCAACATAGGAGAACGAAACTTGAGCATCCAAGTTTGATTGGTGCACTGCTCATTACTTGAAAGTATCATGAAGGTCAGAAGAAAAAATATATGATGAGATTTCAGGAGACTGTAGCTTCTTGGCAGCCTATCAACGCCTTTCATTGAATGTGTTATTCGCCAGTCTCTGCTTAAGGCTACATCAAGAGGAAACAAACCTTAGGGATAGAACGTAGAACTACTTTATTGTGTCATGTTTCAAGTAGCTAGCACAAACCGTGTTTGATTTAAAGTTCTAACTGCATCTGTCAATATAGGAGAAAACAGAGTGAAACCTAAAAATTCAAACTGTTCCTGCAAACGAATGCTTCAACCTAGAAGAACAAAAATTGGGTATCCAAGTGGGAATGGTGTACTGATCATTACTTGAATGTATTATGAAGATTGGATGAAAAAAATATATGTTGAGATTTCAGGAGACTCTAGTTTTTTGAAAGTTTGGCAACCCCTTTCAATATAAGTGTTATTCGCCAGTCCCTGCTTTAGGCTAAATCAAGAGGAAACAAACCTTAGAGATAGAACCTCGAACTACTTTATTGTGTCAAGTTTCAAGAAGCTAGCACAAACCGTGTTTGATTTAGAGTTCTAGCTGCATCTGTCAATACAGGAGAAAACAGAGTGAAACGTAGAAATTCAAACTGTTACTGCAAACGAATGCATCAACCTAGGAGAACGAAACTTGGGCATCCAAGTTTGATTGGTGTACTGCTCATTACTTGAAAGTATCATTAAGGTCGGAAAAAAAAATATGTGTTGAGATTTCAGGAGACTCTAGTTTATTGGCAGCCTAACAACGCCTTTCATTGTAAGTGTTATTCGCCAGTCTGTGCTGAAGGCTACATCAAGAGGAATCAAAAATTAGGGATAGAATGTAGAACTACTTTATTGTGTCAAGTTTCAAGAAGCTAGCCAAAACCGTGTATGATTTAGAGTTTGAACTACATTTGTCAATATAGGAGAAAACAGAGTGAAACCTAAAAATTCAAAGTGTTACTGCAAACGAATGCTTCAACGTAGGAGAATGAAACTTGAGCATCCAAGTGGGATTGGTGTACTGATCATTACTTGAAAGTATCATGAAATTGGATGAAAAAATATATGTTGAGATTTCAGAAGACTCTAGTTTTTGGAAGTTTGGCAACCCCTTTCAATAAAAGTGTTATTCGCCAGTCCCTGCATTAGGCTACATCAAGAGGAAGCAAACCTTAGAGATAGAACGTAGAACTACAGTATTTTGTCAAGTTTCATGAAGCTAGCACAAACCGTGTTTGATTTAGAGTTCGAACTGCATCTGTCAATATAGGACAAAACAGAGTGAAACCTAAAAATTCAAACTGTTCCTGCAAACGAATGCTTCAACCTAGGAGAACGAAACTTGGGCTTCCAAGTTTGATTGGTGCACTGCTCATTACTTGAATGTATCATGAAGGTCGGAAGAAAAAATATATGATGAGATTTCAGGAGACTGTAGTTTTTTGGCAGCCTAACAACGCCTTTCATTGAATGTGTTATTCGCCAGTCTCTGCTTAAGGCTACATCAAGAGGAAACAAACCTTAGGGACACAACGTAGAACTACTTTATTGTGTCATGTTTCAAGTAGCTAGCACAAACCGTGTTTGATTTAAAGTTCTAACTGCATCTGTCAATATAGGAGAAAACAGAGTGAAACCTAAAAATTCAAGCTGTTCCTGCAAACGAATGCTTCAACGTAGGAGAATGAAACTTGAGCATCCAAGTGGGATTGGTGTACTGATCTTTACTTGAAAGTATCATGAAGATTGGATGAAAAAATATATGTGGAGATTTCAGAAGAGTCTTGTTTTTGGAAGTTTGGCAACCCCTTTCAATAAAAGTGTTATTCGCCAGTCCCTGCATTAGGCTACATCAAGAGGAAACAAACCTTAGAGATAGAACGTAGAACTACAGTATTTTGTCAAGTTTCAAGAAGCTAGCACAAACCGTGTTTGATTTAGAGTTCGAACTGCATCTGTCAATATAGGAGAATACAGAGTGAAACCTAAAAATTCATACTGTTCCTGCAAACGAATGCTTCAACGTAGGAGAAGGAAACTTGAGCATCCAAGTGGGATTGGTGTACTGATCATTACTTGAAAGTATCATGAAATTGGATGAAAAAATATATGTTGAGATTTCAGAAGACTCTAGTTTTTGGAAGTTTGGCAACCCCTTTCAATAAAAGTGTTATTCGCCAGTCCCTGCATTAGGCTACATCAAGAGGAAGCAAACCTTAGAGATAGAACGTAGAACTACAGTATTTTGTCAAGTTTCATGAAGCTAGCACAAACCGTGTTTGATTTAGAGTTCGAACTGCATCTGTCAATATAGGACAAAACAGAGTGAAACCTAAAAATTCAAACTGTTCCTGCAAACGAATGCTTCAACCTAGGAGAACGAAACTTGGGCTTCCAAGTTTGATTGGTGCACTGCTCATTACTTGAATGTATCATGAAGGTCGGAAGAAAAAATATATGATGAGATTTCAGGAGACTGTAGTTTTTTGGCAGCCTAACAACGCCTTTCATTGAATGTGTTATTCGCCAGTCTCTGCTTAAGGCTACATCAAGAGGAAACAAACCTTAGGGACACAACGTAGAACTACTTTATTGTGTCATGTTTCAAGTAGCTAGCACAAACCGTGTTTGATTTAAAGTTCTAACTGCATCTGTCAATATAGGAGAAAACAGAGTGAAACCTAAAAATTCAAGCTGTTCCTGCAAACGAATGCTTCAACGTAGGAGAATGAAACTTGAGCATCCAAGTGGGATTGGTGTACTGATCTTTACTTGAAAGTATCATGAAGATTGGATGAAAAAATATATGTGGAGATTTCAGAAGAGTCTTGTTTTTGGAAGTTTGGCAACCCCTTTCAATAAAAGTGTTATTCGCCAGTCCCTGCATTAGGCTACATCAAGAGGAAACAAACCTTAGAGATAGAACGTAGAACTACAGTATTTTGTCAAGTTTCAAGAAGCTAGCACAAACCGTGTTTGATTTAGAGTTCGAACTGCATCTGTCAATATAGGAGAATACAGAGTGAAACCTAAAAATTCATACTGTTCCTGCAAACGAATGCTTCAACGTAGGAGAAGGAAACTTGAGCATCCAAGTGGGATTGGTGTACTGATCATTACTTGAAAGTATCATGAAGATTGGATGAAAAAATATATGTTGAGATTTCAGAAGACTCTAGTTTTTGGAAGTTTGGCATCCCCTTTCAATAAAAGTGTTATTCGCCAGTCCCTGCATTAGGCTACATCAAGAGGAAACAAACCTTAGAGATAGAACGTAGAACTACAGTATTTTGTCAAGTTTCAAGAAGCTAGCACAAACCGTGTTTGATTTAGAGTTTGAACTGCATCTGTCAATATAGGACAAAACAGAGTGAAACCTAAAAATTCAAACTGTTCCTGCAAACGAATGCTTCAACCTAGGAGAACGAAACTTGGGCTTCCAAGTTTGATTGGTGCACTGCTCATTACTTGAAAGTATCATGAAGGTCGGAAGAAAAAATATATGATGAGATTTCAGGAGACTGTAGTTTTTTGGCAGCCTAACAACGCCTTTCATTGAATGTGTTATTCGCCAGTCTCTGCTTAAGGCTACATCAAGAGGAAACAAACCTTAGGGACACAACGTAGAACTACTTTATTGTGTCATGTTTCAAGTAGCTAGCACAAACCGTGTTTGATTTAAAGTTCTAACTGCATCTGTCAATATAGGAGAAAACAGAGTGAAACCTAAAAATTCAAGCTGTTCCTGCAAACGAATGCTTCAACGTAGGAGAATGAAACTTGAGCATCCAAGTGGGATTGGTGTACTGATCTTTACTTGAAAGTATCATGAAGATTGGATGAAAAAATATATGTGGAGATTTCAGAAGAGTCTTGTTTTTGGAAGTTTGGCAACCCCTTTCAATAAAAGTGTTATTCGCCAGTCCCTGCATTAGGCTACATCAAGAGGAAACAAACCTTAGAGATAGAACGTAGAACTACAGTATTTTGTCAAGTTTCAAGAAGCTAGCACAAACCGTGTTTGATTTAGAGTTTGAACTGCATCTGTCAATATAGGACAAAACAGAGTGAAACCTAAAAATTCAAACTGTTCCTGCAAACGAATGCTTCAACGTAGGAGAACGAAACTTGGGCTTCCAAGTTTGATTGGTGCACTGCTCATTACTTGAAAGTATCATGAAGGTCGGAAGAAAAAATATATGATGAGATTTCAGGAGACTGTAGTTTTTTGGCAGCCTAACAACGCCTTTCATTGAATGTGTTATTCGCCAGTCTCTGCTTAAGGCTACATCAAGAGGAAACAAACCTTAGGGATAGAATGTAGAACTACTTTATTTTGTCAAGTTTAAAGAAGCTATCCCAAACCGTGTATGATTTAGAGTTTGAACTACAATGTCAATATAGGAGAAAACAGAGTGAAACCTAAAAATTCAAACTGTTCCTGCAAACGAATGCTTCAACGTAGGAGAATGAAACTTGAGCATCCAAGTGGGATTGGTGTACTGATCATTACTTGAAAGTATCATGAAATTGGATGAAAAAATATATGTTGAGATTTCAGAAGACTCTAGTTTTCGGAAATTTGGCAACCCCTTTCAATAAAAGTGTTATTCGCCAGTCCCTGCATTAGGCTACATCAAGAGGAAACAAACCTTAGGGATAGAACGTAGAACTACTTTATTGTGTCATGTTTCAAGTAGCTAGCACAAACCGTGTTTGATTTAAAGTTCTAACTGCATCTGTCAATATAGGAGAAAACAGAGTGAAACCTAAAAATTCACACTGTTCCTGCAAACGAATGCTTCAACCTAGAAGAACCAAAATTGGGCACCCAAGTGGGAATGGTGTACTGATCATTACTTGAAAGTATCATGAAGATTGGATGAAAAAATATATTTTGAGATTTCAGGATACTCTAGTTTTATGAAAGTTTGGCAACCCCTTTCAATATAAGTGTTATTCGCCAGTCCCTGCATTAGGCTACATCAAGAGGAAACAAACCTTAGAGATAGAACGTAGAACTACTTTATTGTGTCAAGTTTCAAGAAGCTAGCACAAACCGTGTTTGATTTAGATTTCTAGCTGCATCTGTCAATATAGAAGAAAACAGAGTGAAACCTAGAAATTCAAACTGTTACTGCAAACGAATGCATCAACCTAGGAGAACGAAACTTGGGCATCCAAGTTTGATTGGTGTACTGCTCATTACTTGGAAGTATCATTAAGGTCGGAAAAAAAATATGAGTTGAGATTTCAGGAGACTCTAGTTTTTTGGCAGCCTAACAACGCCTTTCATTGTAAGTGTTATTCGCCAGTCTGTGCTGAAGGCTACATCAAGAGGAAACAAAACTTAGGGATAGAATGTAGAACTACTTTATTGTGTCAAGTTTCAAGAAGCTAGCCAAAACCGTGTATGATATAGAGTTTGAACTACATTTGTCAATATAGGAGAAAACAGAGTGAAACCTAAAAATTCAAACTGTTCCTGCAAACGAATGCTTCAACGTAGGAGAATGAAACTTGAGCATCCAAGTGGGATTGGTGTACTGATAATTACTTGAAAGTATCATGAAGATTGGATGAAAAAATATATGTGGAGATTTCAGAAGACTCTTGTTTTTGGAAGTTTGGCAACCGCTTTCAATAAAAGTGTTATTTGCCAGTCCCTGCATTAGGCTACATCAAGAGGAAGCAAACCTTAGAGATAGAACGTAGAACTACAGTATTTTGTCAAGTTTCATGAAGCTAGCACAAACCGTGTTTGATGTAGAGTTCGAACTGCATATGTCAATATAGGACAAAACAGAGTGAAACCTAAAAATTCATACTGTTCCTGCAAACGAATGCTTCAACGTAGGAGAATGAAACTTGAGCATCCAAGTGGGATTGTTGTACTGATCATTACTTGAAAGTATCATGAAGATTGGATGAAAAAATATATGTTGAGATTTCAGAAGACTCTAGTTTTTGGAAGTTTGGAAACCCCTTTCAATAAAAGTGTTATTCGCCAGTCCCTGCATTAGGCTACATCAAGAGGAAACAAACCTTAGAGATAGAACGTAGAACTACAGTATTTTGTCAAGTTTCAAGAAGCTAGCACAAACCGTGTTTGATTTAGAGTTCGAACTGCATCTGTCAATGTTCGACAAAACAGAGTGAAACATAAAAATTCAAACTGTTCCTGCAAACGAATGCTTCAACGTAGGAGAAGGAAACTTGGGCATCCAAGTTTGATTGGTGCACTGCTCATTACTTGAAAGTATCATGAAGGTCGGAAGAAAAAATATATGATGAGATTTCAGGAGACTGTAGTTTTTTGGCAGCCTAACAACGCCTTTCATTGAATGTGTTATTCGCCAGTCTCTGCTTAAGGCTACATCAAGAGGAAACAAACCTTAGGGATAGAATGTAGAACTACTTTATTTTGTCAAGTTTAAAGAAGCTAGCCCAAACCGTGTATGATTTAGAGTTTGAACTACAATGTCAATGTAGGAGAAAACAGAGTGAAACCTAAAAATTCAAACTGTTCCTGCAAACGAATGCTTCAACGTAGGAGAATGAAACTTGAGCATCCAAGTGGGATTGGTGTACTGATCATTACTTGAAAGTATCATGAAATTGGATGAAAAAATATATGTTGAAATTTCAGAAGACTCTAGTTTTCGGAAGTTTGGCAACCCCTTTCAATAAAAGTGTTATTCGCCAGTCCCTGCATTAGGCTACATCAAGAGGAAACAAACCTTAGAGATAGAACGTAGAACTACAGTATTTTGTCAAGTTTCAAGAAGCTAGCACAAACCGTGTTTGATTTAGAGTTCGAACTGCATCTGTCAATGTTCGACAAAACAGAGTGAAACATAAAAATTCAAACTGTTCGTGCAAACGAATGCTTCAACCTAGAAGAACAAAAATTGGGCACCCAAGTGGGAATGGTGTACTGATCATTACTTGTATGTATCATGAAGATTGGATGAAAAAATATATGTTGAGATTTCAGGAGACTCTAGTTTTATGAAAGTTTGGGAACCCCTTTCAATATAAGTGTTATTCGCCAGTCCCTGCATTAGGCTACATCAAGAGGAAACAAATCTTAGAGATAGAACGTAGAACTACTTTATTGTGTCAAGTTTCAAGAAGCTAGCACAAACCGTGTTTGATTTAGAGTTCTAGCTGCATCTGTCAATATAGGAGAAAACAGAGTGAAACCTAGAAATTCACACTGTTACTGCAAACGAATGCATCAACCTAGGAGAACGAAACTTGGGCATCCAAGTTTGATTGGTGTACTGCTCATTACTTGGAAGTATCATTAAGGTCGGAAAAAAAATATGTGTTGAGATTTCAGGAGACTCTAGTTTTTTGGCAGCCTAACAACGCCTTTCATTGTAAGTGTTATTCGCCAGTCTGTGCTGAAGGCTACATCAGGAGGAAACAAACCTTAGGGATAGAATGTAGAACTATTTTATTGTGTCAAGTTTCAAGAAGCTAGCCCAAACCGTGTATGATTTAGAGTTTGAAATACATTTGTCAATATAGGAGAAAACAGAGTGAAACCTAAAAATTCAAACTGTTCCTGCAAACGAATGCTTCAACGTAGGAGAATGAAACTTGAGCATCCAAGTGGGATTGGTGTACTGATCATTACTTGAAAGTATCATGAAATTGCATGAAAAAATATATGTTGAGATTTCAGAAGACTCTAGTTTTCGGAATTTGGCAACCCCTTTCAATAAAAGTGTTATTCGCCAGTCCCTGCTTTAGGCTACATCAAGAGGAAACAAACCTTAGGGATAGAACGTAGAACTACTTTATTGTGTCATGTTTCAAGTAGCTAGCACAAACCGTGTTTGATTTAAAGTTCTAAATGTATCTGTCAATATAGGAGAAAACAGAGTGAAACCTAAAAATTCACACTGTTCCTGCAAACGAATGCTTCAACATAGGAGAACGAAACTTGAGCATCCAAGTTTGATTGGTGCACTGCTCATTACTTGAAAGTATCATGAAGGTCAGAAGAAAAAATATATGATGAGATTTCAGGAGACTGTAGCTTCTTGGCAGCCTATCAACGCCTTTCATTGAATGTGTTATTCGCCAGTCTCTGCTTAAGGCTACATCAAGAGGAAACAAACCTTAGGGATAGAACGTAGAACTACTTTATTGTGTCATGTTTCAAGTAGCTAGCACAAACCGTGTTTGATTTAAAGTTCTAACTGCATCTGTCAATATAGGAGAAAACAGAGTGAAACCTAAAAATTCAAACTGTTCCTGCAAACGAATGCTTCAACCTAGAAGAACAAAAATTGGGTATCCAAGTGGGAATGGTGTACTGATCATTACATGAATGTATTATGAAGATTGGATGAAAAAAATATATGTTGAGATTTCAGGAGACTCTAGTTTTTTGAAAGTTTGGCAACCCCTTTCAATATAAGTGTTATTCGCCAGTCCCTGCTTTAGGCTAAATCAAGAGGAAACAAACCTTAGAGATAGAACCTCGAACTACTTTATTGTGTCAAGTTTCAAGAAGCTAGCACAAACCGTGTTTGATTTAGAGTTCTAGCTGCATCTGTCAATACAGGAGAAAACAGAGTGAAACGTAGAAATTCAAACTGTTACTGCAAACGAATGCATCAACCTAGGAGAACGAAACTTGGGCATCCAAGTTTGATTGGTGTACTGCTCATTACTTGAAAGTATCATTAAGGTCGGAAAAAAAAATATGTGTTGAGATTTCAGGAGACTCTAGTTTATTGGCAGCCTAACAACGCCTTTCATTGTAAGTGTTATTCGCCAGTCTGTGCTGAAGGCTACATCAAGAGGAATCAAAAATTAGGGATAGAATGTAGAACTACTTTATTGTGTCAAGTTTCAAGAAGCTAGCCAAAACCGTGTATGATTTAGAGTTTGAACTACATTTGTCAATATAGGAGAAAACAGAGTGAAACCTAAAAATTCAAAGTGTTACTGCAAACGAATGCTTCAACGTAGGAGAATGAAACTTGAGCATCCAAGTGGGATTGGTGTACTGATCATTACTTGAAAGTATCATGAAATTGGATGAAAAAATATATGTTGAGATTTCAGAAGACTCTAGTTTTTGGAAGTTTGGCAACCCCTTTCAATAAAAGTGTTATTCGCCAGTCCCTGCATTAGGCTACATCAAGAGGAAGCAAACCTTAGAGATAGAACGTAGAACTACAGTATTTTGTCAAGTTTCATGAAGCTAGCACAAACCGTGTTTGATTTAGAGTTCGAACTGCATCTGTCAATATAAGACAAAACAGAGTGAAACCTAAAAATTCATACTGTTCCTGCAAACGAATGCTTCAACGTAGGAGAATGAAACTTGAGCATCCAAGTGGGATTGGTGTACTGATCATTACTTGAAAGTATCATGAAGATTCGATGAAAAAATATATGTTGAGATTTCAGAAGACTCTAGTTTTTGGAAGTTTGGCAACCCCTTTCAATAAAAGTGTTATTCGCCAGTCCCTGCATTAGGCTACATCAAGAGGAAACAAATCTTAGAGATAGAACGTAGAACTACAGTATTTTGTCAAGTTTCAAGAAGCTAGCACAAACCGTGTTTGATTTAGAGTTCGAACTGCATCTGTCAATATAGGACAAAACAGAGTGAAACCTAAAAATTCAAACTGTTCCTGCAAACGAATGCTTCAACCTAGGAGAACGAAACTTGGGCTTCCAAGTTTGATTGGTGCACTGCTCATTACTTGAAAGTATCATGAAGGTCTGAAGAAAAAATATATGATGATATTTCAGGAGACTGTAGTTTTTTGGCAGCCTAACAACGCCTTTCATTGAATGTGTTATTCGCCAGTCTCTGCTTAAGGCTACATCAAGAGGAAACAAACCTTAGGGACACAACGTAGAACTACTTTATTGTGTCATGTTTCAAGTAGCTAGCACAAACCGTGTTTGATTTAAAGTTCTAACTGCATCTGTCAATATAGGAGAAAACAGAGTGAAACCTAAAAATTCAAACTGTTCCTGCAAACGAATGCTTCAACGTAGGAGAATGAAACTTGAGCATCCAAGTGGGATTGGTGTACTGATCTTTACTTGAAAGTATCATGAAGATTGGATGAAAAAATATATGTGGAGATTTCAGAAGAGTCTTGTTTTTGGAAGTTTGGCAACCCCTTTCAATAAAAGTGTTATTCGCCAGTCCCTGCATTAGGCTACATCAAGAGGAAACAAACCTTAGAGATAGAACGTAGAACTACAGTATTTTGTCAAGTTTCAAGAAGCTAGCACAAACCGTGTTTGATTTAGAGTTCGAACTGCATCTGTCAATATAGGAGAATACAGAGTGAAACCTAAAAATTCATACTGTTCCTGCAAACGAATGCTTCAACGTAGGAGAAGGAAACTTGAGCATCCAAGTGGGATTGGTGTACTGATCATTACTTGAAAGTATCATGAAGATTGGATGAAAAAATATATGTTGAGATTTCAGAAGACTCTAGTTTTTGGAAGTTTGGCATCCCCTTTCAATAAAAGTGTTATTCGCCAGTCCCTGCATTAGGCTACATCAAGAGGAAACAAACCTTAGAGATAGAACGTAGAACTACAGTATTTTGTCAAGTTTCAAGAAGCTAGCACAAACCGTGTTTGATTTAGAGTTTGAACTGCATCTGTCAATATAGGACAAAACAGAGTGAAACCTAAAAATTCAAACTGTTCCTGCAAACGAATGCTTCAACCTAGGAGAACGAAACTTGGGCTTCCAAGTTTGATTGGTGCACTGCTCATTACTTGAAAGTATCATGAAGGTCGGAAGAAAAAATATATGATGAGATTTCAGGAGACTGTAGTTTTTTGGCAGCCTAACAACGCCTTTCATTGAATGTGTTATTCGCCAGTCTCTGCTTAAGGCTACATCAAGAGGAAACAAACCTTAGGGACACAACGTAGAACTACTTTATTGTGTCATGTTTCAAGTAGCTAGCACAAACCGTGTTTGATTTAAAGTTCTAACTGCATCTGTCAATATAGGAGAAAACAGAGTGAAACCTAAAAATTCAAGCTGTTCCTGCAAACGAATGCTTCAACGTAGGAGAATGAAACTTGAGCATCCAAGTGGGATTGGTGTACTGATCTTTACTTGAAAGTATCATGAAGATTGGATGAAAAAATATATGTGGAGATTTCAGAAGAGTCTTGTTTTTGGAAGTTTGGCAACCCCTTTCAATAAAAGTGTTATTCGCCAGTCCCTGCATTAGGCTACATCAAGAGGAAACAAACCTTAGAGATAGAACGTAGAACTACAGTATTTTGTCAAGTTTCAAGAAGCTAGCACAAACCGTGTTTGATTTAGAGTTTGAACTGCATCTGTCAATATAGGACAAAACAGAGTGAAACCTAAAAATTCAAACTGTTCCTGCAAACGAATGCTTCAACCTAGGAGAACGAAACTTGGGCTTCCAAGTTTGATTGGTGCACTGCTCATTACTTGAAAGTATCATGAAGGTCGGAAGAAAAAATATATGATGAGATTTCAGGAGACTGTAGTTTTTTGGCAGCCTAACAACGCCTTTCATTGAATGTGTTATTCGCCAGTCTCTGCTTAAGGCTACATCAAGAGGAAACAAACCTTAGGGACAGAACGTAGAACTACTTTATTGTGTCATGTTTCAAGTAGCTAGCACAAACCGTGTTTGATTTAAAGTTCTAACTGCATCTGTCAATATAGGAGAAAACAGAGTGAAACCTAAAAATTCAAACTGTTCCTGCAAACGAATGCTTCAACCTACAAGAACAAAACTTGGGCATCCAAGTGGGAATGGTGTACTGATCATTACTTGAATGTATCATGAAGATTGGATGAAAAAATACATGTTGAGATTTCAGGAGACTCTAGTTTTTTGAAAGTTTGTCAACCCCTTTCAATATAAGTGTTATTTGCGAGTCCCTGCATTAGGCTACATCAAGAGGAAACAAACCTTAGAGATAGAACGTAGAACTACTTTATTGTGTCAAGTTTCAAGAAGCTAGCACAAACCGTGTTTGATTTAGAGTTCTAGCTGCATCTGTCAATATAGGAGAAAACAGAGTGAAACCTAGAAATTCAAACTGTTACTGCAAAAGAATGCATCAACCTAGGAGAACGAAACTTAGGCATCCAAGTTTGATTGGTGTACTTCTCATTACTTGAAAGTATCATTGAGGTCGGAAAAAAAATATGTGTTGAGAATTCAGGAGACTCTAGTTTTTTGGCAGACTAACAACACCTTTCATTGAAAGTGTTATTCGCCAGTCTGTGCTGAAGGCTACATCAAGAGGAAACAAACCTTAGGGATAGAATGTAGAACTACTTTATTGTGTCAAGTTTCAAGAAGCTAGCCCAAACCGTGTATTATTTAGAGTTTGAACTACATTTGTCAATATAGGAGAAAACAGAGTGAAACCTAAAAATTCAAGCTGTTCCTGCAAACGAATGGTTCAACGTAGGAGAATGAAACTTGAGCATCCAAGTGGGATTGGTGTACTGATCATTACTTGAAAGTATCATGAAGATTGGATGAAAAAATAAATGTGGAGATTTCAGAAGACTCTTGTTTTTGGAAGTTTGGCAACCCCTTTCAATAAAAGTGTTATTCGCCAGTCCCTGCATTAGGCTACATCAAGAGGAAGCAAACCTTAGAGATAGAACGTAGAACTACAGTATTTTGTAAAGTTTCAAGAAGCTAGCACAAACCGTGTTTGATTTAGAGTTCGAACTGCATCTGTCAATATAGGACAAAACAGAGTGAAACCTAAAAATTCATACTGTTCCTGCAAACGAATGCTTCAACGTAGGAGAATGAAACTTGAGCATCCAAGTGGGATTGGTGTAATGATCATTACTTGAAAGTATCATGAAGATTGGATGAAAAAATATATGTTGAGATTTCAGAAGACTCTAGTTTTTGGAAGTTTGGCAACCCCTTTCAATAAAAGTGTTATTCGCCAGTCCCTGCATTAGGCTACATCAAGAGGAAACAAACCTTAGAGATAGAACGTAGAACTACAGTATTTTGTCAAGTTTCAAGAAGCTAGCACAAACCGTGTTTGATTTAGAGTTTGAACTGCATCTGTCAATATAGGACAAAACAGAGTGAAACCTAAAAATTCAAACTGTTCCTGCAAACGAATGCTTCAACCTAGGAGAACGAAACTTGGGCTTCCAAGTTTGATTGGTGCACTGCTCATTACTTGAAAGTATCATGAAGGTTGGAAGAAAAAATATATGATGAGATTTCAGGAGACTGTAGTTTTTTGGCAGCCTAACAACGCCTTTCATTGAATGTGTTATTCGCCAGTCTCTGCTTAAGGCTACATCAAGAGGAAACAAACCTTAGCGACAGAACGTAGAACTACTTTATTGTGTCATGTTTCAAGTAGCTAGCACACACCGTGTTTGATTTAAAGTTCTAACTGCATCTGTCAATATAGGAGAAAACAGAGTGAAACCTAAAAATTCAAACTGTTCCTGCAAACGAATGCTTCAACCTAGAAGAACAAAACTTGGGCATCCAAGTGGGAATGGTGTACTGATGATTACTTGAATGTATCATGAAGATTGGATGAAAAAATACATGTTGAGATTTCAGGAGACTCTAGTTTTTTGAAAGTTTGTCAACCCCTTTCAATATAAGTGTTATTTGCGAGTCCCTGCATTAGGCTACATCAAGAGGAAACAAACCTTAGAGATAGAACGTAGAACTACTTTATTGTGTCAAGTTTCAAGAAGCTAGCACAAACCGTGTTTGATTTAGAGTTCTAGCTGCATCTGTCAATATAGGAGAAAACAGAGTGAAACCTAGAAATTCAAACTGTTACTGCAAAAGAATGCATCAACCTAGGAGAACGAAACTTAGGCATCCAAGTTTGATTGGTGTACTTCTCATTACTTGAAAGTATCATTGAGGTCGGAAAAAAAATATGTGTTAAGAATTCAGGAGACTCTAGTTTTTTGGCAGACTAACAACGCCTTTCATTGAAAGTGTTATTCGCCAGTCTGTGCTGAAGGCTACATCAAGAGGAAACAAACCTTAGGGATAGAATGTAGAACTACTTTATTGTGTCAAGTTTCAAGAAGCTAGCCCAAACCGTGTATTATTTAGAGTTTGAACTACATTTGTCAATATAGGAGAAAACAGAGTGAAACCTAAAAATTCAAGCTGTTCCTGCAAACGAATGGTTCAACGTAGGAGAATGAAACTTGAGCATCCAAGTGGGATTGGTGTACTGATCATTACTTGAAAGTATCATGAAGATTGGATGAAAAAATAAATGTGGAGATTTCAGAAGACTCTTGTTTTTGGAAGTTTGGCAACCCCTTTCAATAAAAGTGTTATTCGCCAGTCCCTGCATTAGGCTACATCAAGAGGAAGCAAACCTTAGAGATAGAACGTAGAACTACAGTATTTTGTCAAGTTTCAAGAATCTAGCACAAACCGTGTATTATTTAGAGTTTGAACTACATTTGTCAATATAGGAGAAAACAGAGTGAAACCTAAAAATTCAAGCTGTTCCTGCAAACGAATGCTTCAACGTAGGAGAATGAAACTTGAGCATCCAAGTGGGATTGGTGTACTGATCATTACTTGAAAGTATCATGAAGATTGGATGAAAAAATATATGTGGAGATTTCAGAAGACTCTTGTTTTTGGAAGTTTGGCAACCCCTTTCAATGAAAGTGTTATTCGCCAGTCCCTGCATTAGGCTACATCAAGAGGAAGCAAACCTTAGAGATAGAACGTAGAACTACAGTATTTTGTCAAGTTTCAAGAAGCTAGCCCAAACCGTGTGTGATTTAGAGTTTGAACTACATTTGTCAATATAGAAGAAAACAGAGTGAAACCTAAAAATTCAAACTGTTCTTGCAAACGAATGCTTCAACGTAGGAGAATGAAACTTGAGCATCCAAGTGGGATTGGTGTACTGATCATTACTTGAAAGTATCATGAAGATTCGATGAAAAAATATATGTTGAGATTTCAGAAGACTCTAGTTTTTGGAAGTTTGGCAACCCCTTTCAATAAAAGTGTTATTCGCCAGTCCCTGTATTAGGCAACATCAAGAGGAAACAAACCTTAGAGATAGAACGTAGAACTACAGTATTTTGTCAAGTTTCAAGAAGCTAGCACAAACCGTGTTTGATTTAGAGTTCGAACTGCATCTGTCAATATAGGACAAAACAGAGTGAAACCTAAAAATTCAAACTGTTACTGCAAAAGAATGCTTCAACCTAGGAGAACGAAACTTGGGCATCCAAGTTTGATTGGTGCACTGCTCATTACTTGAAAGTATCATGAAGGTCGGAAGAAAAAATATATGATGAGATTTCAGGAGACTGTAGTTTTTTGGCAGCCTAACAATGCCTTTCATTGAATGTGTTATTCGCCAGTCTCTGCTTCAGGCTACATCAAGAGGAAACAAACCTTAGGGATAGAACGTAGAACAACTTTATTGTGTCATGTTTCAAGTAGCTAGCACAAACCGTGTTTGATTTAAAGTTCTAACTGCATCTGTCAATATAGGAGAAAAGAGAGTGAAACCTAAAAATTCAAACTGTTCCTGCAAACGAATGCTTCAACCTAGAAGAACAAAAATTGGGCACCCAAGTGGGAATGGTGTACTGATCATTACTTGAAAGTATCATGAAGATTGGATGAAAAAATATATTTTGAGATTTCAGGAGACTCTAGTTTTTTGAAAGTTTGGCAACCCCTTTCAATATAAGTGTTATTCGCCAGTCCCTGCATTAGGCTACATCAAGAGGAAACAAACCTTAGAGATAGAACCTAGAACTACTTTATTGTGTCAAGTTTCAAGAAGCTAGCACAAACCGTGTTTGATTTAGAGTTCTAGCTGCATCTGTCAATATAGGAGAAAACAGAGTGAAACCTAGAAATTCAAACTGTTACTGCAAAAGAATGCATCAACCTAGGAGAACGAAACTTAGGCATCCAAGTTTGATTGGTGTACTTCTCATTACTTGAAAGTATCATTGAGGTCGGAAAAAAAATATGTGTTGAGATTTCAGGAGACTCTAGTTTTTTGGCAGACTAACAACGCCTTTCATTGAAAGTGTTATTCACCAGTCTGTGCTGAAGGCTACATCAAGAGGAAACAAACCTTAGGGATAGAATGTAGAACTACTTTATTGTGTCAAGTTTCAAGAAGCTAGCCCAAACCGTGTATTATTTAGAGTTTGAACTACATTTGTCAATATAGGAGAAAACAGAGAGAAACCTAAAAATTCAAGCTGTTCCTGCAAACGAATGGTTCAACGTAGGAGAATGAAACTTGAGCATCCAAGTGGGATTGGTGTACTGATCATTACGTGAAAGTATCATGAAGATTGGATGAAAAAATAAATGTGGAGATTTCAGAAGACTCTTGTTTTTGGAAGTTTGGCAACCCCTTTCAATAAAAGTGTTATTCGCCAGTCCCTTCATTAGGCTACATCAAGAGGAAGCAAACCTTAGAGATAGAACGTAGAACTACAGTATTTTGTCAAGTTTCAAGAAGCTAGCACAAACCGTGTTTGATTTAGAGTTTGAACTGCATCTGTCAATATAGGACAAAACAGAGTGAAACCTAAAAATTCAAACTGTTCCTGCAAACGAATGCTTCAACCTAGGAGAACGAAACTTGGGCTTCCAAGTTTGATTGGTGCACTGCTCATTACTTGAAAGTATCATGAAGGTTGGAAGAAAAAATATATGATGAGATTTCAGGAGAATGTAGTTTTTTGGCAGCCTAACAACGCCTTTCATTGAATGTGTTATTCGCCAGTCTCTGCTTAAGGCTACATCAAGAGGAAACAAACCTTAGGGACAGAACGTAGAACTACTTTATTGTGTCATGTTTCAAGTAGCTAGCACAAACCATGTTTGATTTAAAGTTCTAACTGCATCTGTCAATATAGGAGAAAACAGAGTGAAACCTAAAAATTCAAACTGTTCCTGCAAACGAATGCTTCAACCTAGAAGAACAAAACTTGGGCATCCAAGTGGGAATGGTGTACTGATCATTACTTGAATGTATCATGAAGATTGGATGAAAAAATATATGTTGAGATTTCAGGAGACTCTAGTTTTTTGAAAGTTTGTCAACCCCTTTTAATATAAGTGTTATTTGCGAGTCCCTGCATTAGGCTACATCAAGAGGAAACAAACCTTAGAGATAGAACGTAGAACTACTTTATTGTGTCAAGTTTCAAGAAGCTAGCACAAACCGTGTTTGATTTAGAGTTCTAGCTGCATCTGTCAATATAGGAGAAAACAGAGTGAAACCTAGAAATTCAAACTGTTACTGCAAACGAATGCATCAACCTAGGAGAACGAAACTTAGGCATCCAAGTTTGATTGGTGTACTTCTCATTACTTGAAAGTATCATTGAGGTCGGAAAAAAAATATGTGTTGAGATTTCAGGAGACTCTAGTTTTTTGGCAGCCTAACAACGCCTTTCATTGAAAGTGTTATTCGCCAGTCTGTGCTGAAGGCTACATCAAGAGGAAACAAACCTTAGGGATAGAATGTAGAACTACTTTATTGTGTCAAGTTTCAAGAAGCTAGCCCAAACCGTGTATTATTTAGAGTTTGAACTACAATTGTCAATATAGGAGAAAACAGAGTGAAACCTAAAAATTCAAGCTGTTCCTGCACACGAATGCTTCAACGTAGGAGAATGAAACTTGAGCATCCAAGTGGGATTGGTGTACTGATCATTACTTGAAAGTATCATGAAGATTGGATAAAAAAATAAATGTGGAGATTTCAGAAGACTCTTGTTTTTGGAAGTTTGGCAACCCCTTTAAATAAAAGTGTTATTCGCCAGTCCCTGCATTAGGCTACATCAAGAGGAAGCAAACCTTAGAGATAGAACGTAGAACTACAGTATTTTGTCAAGTTTCAAGAAGCTAGCACAAACCGTGTTTGATTTAGAGTTCGAACTGCATCTGTCAATATAGGACAAAACAGAGTGAAACCTAAAAATTCATACTGTTCCTGCAAACGAATGCTTCAACGTAGGAGAATGAAACTTGAGCATCCAAGTGGGATTGGTGTACTGATCATTACTTGAAAGTATCATGAAGATTGGATGAAAAAATATATGTTGAGATTTCAGAAGACTCTTGTTTTTGGAAGTTTGGCAACCCCTTTCAATAAAAGTGTTATTCGCCAGTCCCTGCATTAGGCTACATCAAGAGGAAACAAACCTTAGAGATAGAACGTAGAACTACAGTATTTTGTCAAGTTTCAAGAAGCTAGCACAAACCGTGTTTGATTTAGAGTTTGAACTGCATCTGTCAATATAGGACAAAACAGAGTGAAACCTAAAAATTCAAACTGTTCCTGCAAACGAATGCTTCAACCTAGGAGAACGAAACTTGGGCTTCCAAGTTTGATTGGTGCACTGCTCATTACTTGAAAGTATCATGAAGGTCAGAAGAAAAAATATATGATGAGATTTCAGGAGACTGTAGTTTTTTGGCAGCCTAACAACGCCTTTCATTGAATGTGTTATTCGCCAGTCTCTGCTTAAGGCTACATCAAGAGGAAACAAACCTTAGGGACAGAACGTAGAACTACTTTATTGTGTCATGTTTCAAGTAGCTAGCACAAACCGTGTTTGATTTAAAGTTCTAACTGCATCTGTCAATATAGGAGAAAACAGAGTGAAAACTAAAAATTCAAACTGTTCCTGCAAACGAATGCTTCAAACTAGAAGAACAAAACTTGGGCATCCAAGTGGGAATGGTGTACTGATCATTACTTGAATGTATCATGAAGATTGGAAGAAAAAATATATGTTGAGATTTCAGGAGACTCTAGTTTTTTGAAAGTTTGTCAACCCCTTTTAATATAAGTGTTATTTGCGAGTCCCTGCATTAGGCTACAT
The DNA here is from genome assembly GCF_048772815.1 of Callospermophilus lateralis. Classification (NCBI taxonomy): domain Eukaryota; kingdom Metazoa; phylum Chordata; class Mammalia; order Rodentia; family Sciuridae; genus Callospermophilus; species Callospermophilus lateralis. The sequence goes on along the minus strand of NW_027516588.1, from coordinate 340,123 downwards.
CAAGAGGAAACAAACCTTAGAGATAGAAAGTAGAACTACTTTATTGTGTCAAGTTTCAAGAAGCTAGCACAAACCGTGTTTGATTTAGAGTTCTAGCTGCATCTGTCAATATAGGAGAAAACAGAGTGAAACCTAGAAATTCAAACTGTTACTGCAAACGAATGCATCAACCTAGGAGAACGAAACTTAGGCATCCAAGTTTGATTGGTGTACTTCTCATTACTTGAAAGTATCATTGAGGTCGGAAAAAAAATATGTGTTGAGATTTCAGGAGACTCTAGTTTTTTGGCAGCCTAACAACGCCTTTCATTGAAAGTGTTATTCGCCAGTCTGTGCTGAAGGCTACATCAAGAGGAAACAAACCTTAGGGATAGAATGTAGAACTACTTTATTGTGTCAAGTTTCAAGAAGCTAGCCCAAACCGTGTATTATTTAGAGTTTGAACTACAATTGTCAATATAGGAGAAAACAGAGTGAAACCTAAAAATTCAAGCTGTTCCTGCACACGAATGCTTCAACGTAGGAGAATGAAACTTGAGCATCCAAGTGGGATTGGTGTACTGATCATTACTTGAAAGTATCATGAAGATTGGATAAAAAAATAAATGTGGAGATTTCAGAAGACTCTTGTTTTTGGAAGTTTGGCAACCCCTTTCAATAAAAGTGTTATTCGAAAGTCCCTGCATTAGGCTACATCAAGAGGAAGCAAACCTTAGAGATAGAACGTAGAACTACAGTATTTTGTCAAGTTTCAAGAAGCTAGCACAAACCGTGTTTGATTTAGAGTTCGAACTGCATCTGTCAATATGGGACAAAACAGAGTGAAACCTAAAAATTCATACTGTTCCTGCAAACGAATGCTTCAACGTAGGAGAATGAAACTTGAGCATCCAAGTGGGATTGGTGTACTGATCATTACTTGAAAGTATCATGAAGATTGGATGAAAAAATATATGTTGAGATTTCAGAAGACTCTTGTTTTTGGAAGTTTGGCAACCCCTTTCAATAAAAGTGTTATTCGCCAGTCCCTGCATTAGGCTACATCAAGAGGAAACAAACCTTAGAGATAGAACGTAGAACTACAGTATTTTGTCAAGTTTCAAGAAGCTAGCACAAACCGTGTTTGATTTAGAGTTTGAACTGCATCTGTCAATATAGGACAAAACAGAGTGAAACCTAAAAATTCAAACTGTTCCTGCAAACGAATGCTTCAACCTAGGAGAACGAAACTTGGGCTTCCAAGTTTGATTGGTGCACTGCTCATTACGTGAAAGTATCATGAAGGTCGGAAGAAAAAATATATGATGAGATTTCAGGAGACTGTAGTTTTTTGGCAGCCTAACAACGACTTTCATTGAATGTGTTATTCGCCAGTCTCTGCTTAAGGCTACATCAAGAGGAAACAAACCTTAGCGACAGAACGTAGAACTACTTTATTGTGTCATGTTTCAAGTAGCTAGCACAAACCATGTTTGATTTAAAGTTCTAACTGCATCTGTCAATATAGGAGAAAACAGAGTGAAAACTAAAAATTCAAACTGTTCCTGCAAACGAATGCTTCAAACTAGAAGAACAAAACTTGGGCATCCAAGTGGGAATGGTGTACTGATCATTACTTGAATGTATCATGAAGATTGGATGAAAAAATATATGTTGAGATTTCAGGAGACTCTAGTTTTTTGAAAGTTTGTCAACCCCTTTTAATATAAGTGTTATTTGCGAGTCCCTGCATTAGGCTACATCAAGGGGAAACAAACCTTAGAGATAGAACGTAGAACTACTTTATTGTGTCAAGTTTCAAGAAGCTAGCACAAACCGTGTTTGATTTAGAGTTCTAGCTGCATCTGTCAATATAGGAGAAAACAGAGTGAAACCTAGAAATTCAAACTGTTACTGCAAACGAATGCATCAACCTAGGAGAACGAAACTTAGGCATCCAAGTTTGATTGGTGTACTGCTCATTACTTGGAAGTATCATTGAGGTCGGAAAAAAAATATGTGTTGAGATTTCAGGAGACTCTTGTTTTTTGGCAGACTAACAACGCCTTTCATTGAAAGTGTTATTCGCTAGTCTGTGCTGAAGGCTACATCAAGAGGAAACAAACCTTAGGGATAGAATGTAGAACTACTTTATTGTGTCAAGATTCAAGGAGCTAGCCCAAACCGTGTATTATTTAGAGTTTGAACTACATTTGTCAATATAGGAGAAAACAGAGTGAAACCTAAAAATTCAAGCTGTTCCTGCAAACGAATGCTTCAACGTAGGAGAATGAAACTTGAGCATCCAAGTGGGATTTTTGTACTGATCATTACTTGAAAGTATCATGAAGATTGCATGAAAAAATATATGTGGAGATTTCAGAAGACTCTTGTTTTTGGAAGTTTGGCAACCCCTTTCAATGAAAGTGTTATTCGCCAGTCCCTGCATTAGGCTACATCAAGAGGAAGCAAACCTTAGAGATAGAACGTAGAACTACAGTATTTTGTCAAGTTTCAAGAAGCTAGCCCAAACCGTGTGTGATTTAGAGTTTGAACTACATTTGTCAATATAGAAGAAAACAGAGTGAAACCTAAAAATTCAAACTGTTCTTGCAAACGAATGCTTCAACGTAGGAGAATGAAACTTGAGCATCCAGTGGGATTGGTGTACTGATCATTACTTGAAAGTATCATGAAGATTGGATGAAAAAATATATGTTGAGATTTCAGAAGACTCTAGTTTTTGGAAGTTTGGCAACCCCTTTCAATAAAAGTGTTATTCGCCAGTCCCTGTATTAGGCAACATCAAGAGGAAACAAACCTTAGAGATAGAATGTAGAACTACAGTATTTTGTCAAGTTTCAAGAAGCTAGCACAAACCGTGTTTGATTTAGAGTTCGAACTGCATCTGTCAATATAGGAGAAAACAGAGTGAAACCTAAAAATTCAAACTGTTACTGCAAAAGAATGCTTCAACCTAGGAGAACGAAACTTGGGCATCCAAGTTTGATTGGTGCACTGCTCATTAATTGAAAGTATCATGAAGGTCGGAAGAAAAAATATATGATGAGATTTCAGGAGACTGTAGTTTTTTGGCAGCCTAACAATGCCTTTCATTGAATGTGTTATTCGCCAGTCTCTGCTTCAGGCTACATCAAGAGGAAACAAACCTTAGGGATAGAACGTAGAACAACTTTATTGTGTCATGTTTCAAGTAGCTAGCACAAACCGTGTTTGATTTAAAGTTCTAACTGCATCTGTCAATATAGGAGAAAAGAGAGTGAAACCTAAAAATTCAAACTGTTCCTGCAAACGAATGCTTCAACCTAGAAGAACAAAAATTGGGCACCCAAGTGGGAATGGTGTACTGATCATTACTTGAAATTATCATGAAGATTGGATGAAAAAATATATTTTGAGATTTCAGGAGACTCTAGTTTTATGAAAGTTTGGCAACCCCTTTCAATATAAGTGTTATTCGCCAGTCCCTGCATTAGGCTACATCAAGAGGAAACAAACCTTAGAGATAGAACCTAGAACTACTTTATTGTGTCAAGTTTCAAGAAGCTAGCACAAACCGTGTTTGATTTAGATTTCTAGCTGCATCTGTCAATATAGGAGAAAACAGAGTGAAAATTAGAAATTCACACTGTTACTGCAAACGAATGCATCAACCTAGGAGAACGAAACTTGGGCATCCAAGTTTGATTGGTGTACTGCTCATTACTTGGAAGTATCATTAAGGTCGGAAAAAAAATATGTGTTGAGATTTCAGGAGACTCTAGTTTATTGGCAGCCTAAGAACGCCTTTCATTGTAAGTGTTATTCTCCAGTCTGTGCTGAAGGCTACATCAAGAGGAAACAAAACTTAGGGATAGAATGTAGAACTACTTTATTGTGTCAAGTTTCAAGAAGCTAGCCCAAACCGTGTATGATTTAGAGTTTGAACTACATTTGTCAATATAGGAGAAAACAGAGTGAAACCTAAAAATTCAAAGTGTTCCTGCAAACGATTGCTTCAACGTAGGAGAATGAAACTTGAGCATCCAAGTGGGATTGGTGTACTGATCATTACTTGAAAGTATCATGAAGATTGGATGAAAAAATATATGTGGAGATTTCAGAAGACTCTTGTTTTTGGAAGTTTGGCAACCCCTTTCAATAAAAGTGTTATTCGCCAGTCCCTGCATTAGGCTACATCAAGAGGAAGCAAACCTTAGAGATAGAACGTAGAACTACAGTATTTTGTCAAGTTTCATGAAGCTAGCACAAACCGTGTTTGATTTAGAGTTCGAACTGCATCTGTCAATTAGGACAAAACAGAGTGAAACCTAAAAATTCATACTGTTCCTGCAAACGAATGCTTCAACGTAGGAGAATGAAACTTGAGCATCCAAGTGGGATTGGTGTACTGACCATTACTTGAAAGTATCATGAAGATTGGATGAAAAAATATATGTTGAGATTTCAGAAGACTCTAGTTTTTGGAAGTTTGGCAACCCCTTTCAATAAAAGTGTTATTCGCCAGTCCCTGCATTAGGCTACATCAAGAGGAAACAAACCTTAGAGATAGAACGTAGAACTACAGTATTTTGTCAAGTTTCAAGAAGCTAGCACAAACCGTGTTTGATTTAGAGTTCGAACTGCATCTGTCAATATAGGACAAAACAGAGTGAAACCTAAAAATTCAAACTGTTACTGCAAACGAATGCTGCAACCTAGGAGAACGAAACTTGGGCATCCAAGTTTGATTGGTGCAATGCTCATTACTTGAAAGTATCATGAAGGTCGGAAGAAAAAATATATGATGAGATTTCAGGAGACTGTAGTTTTTTGGCAGCCTAACAAGGCCTTTCATTGAATGTGTTATTCGCCAGTCTCTGCTTAAGGCTGCATCAAGAGGAAACAAACCTTAGGGATAGAACGTAGAACTACTTTATTGTGTCATGTTTCAAGTAGCTAGCACAAACCGTGTTTGATATAAAGTTCTAACAGTATCTGTCAATATAGGAGAAAACAGAGTGAAACCTAAAAATTCAAACTGTTCCTGCAAACGAATGCTTCAACCTAGAAGAACAAAACTTGGGCATTCAAGTGGGAATGGTGTATTGATCATTACTTGATTGTATCATGAAGATTGGATGAAAAAATATATTTTGAGATTTCAGGAGACTCTAGTTTTTTGAAAGTTTGGCAACCCCTTTCAATATAAGTGTTATTCGCCAGTCCCTGCTTTAGGCTACATCAAGAAGAAACAAACCTTAGAGATAGAACGTAGAACTACTTTATTGTGTCAAGTTTCAAAAAGCTAGCACAAACCGTGTTTGATTTAGAGTTCTAGCTGAATCTGTCAATATAGGAGAAAACAGAGTGAAACCTATAAATTCAAACTGTTACTGCAAACGAATGCATCAACTTATTAGAACGAAACTTGGGCATCCAAGTTAGATTGGTGTACTGCTCATTACTTGTAGGTATCATTAAGGTCGGAAAAAAAATATGTGTTGAGATTTCAGGAGACTCAAGTTTTTTGGCAGCCTAACAACGCCTTTCATTGAAAGTGTTATTCGCCAGTCTGTGCTGAAGGCTACATCAAGAGGAAACAAACCATAGGGATAGAATGTAGAACTACTTTATTGTGTCATGTTTCAAGTAGCTAGCACAAACCGTGTTTGATTTAAAGTTCTAACTGCATCTGTCAATATAGGAGAAAACAGAGTGATACCTAGAAATTCAAACTGTTACTGCAAACGAATGCATCAACCTTGGAGAACCTGATCATTACTTGAATGTATCATGAAGATTGGATGAAAAAATATATGTTGAGATTTCAGCAGACTCTAGTTTTTTGAAAGTTTGTCAACCCCTTTCAATATAAGTGTTATTCGCGAGTCCCTGCATTAGGCTACATCAAGAGGAAACAAACCATAGAGATAGAACGTAGAACTACTTTATTGTGTCAAGTTTCAAGAAGCTAGCACAAACCGTGTTTGATTTAGAGTTCTAGCTGCATCTGTCAATATAGGAGAAAACAGAGTGAAACCTAGAAATTCAAACTGTTACTGCAAACGAATGCATCAACCTAGGAGAACGAAACTTGGGCATCCAAGTTTGATTGGTGTACTGCTCATTACTTGAAAGTATCATTGAGGTCGGAAAAAAAATATGTGTTGAGATTTCAGGAGACTCTAGTTTTTTGGCAGACTAACAACGCCTTTCATTGAAAGTGTTATTCGCCAGTCTGTGCTGAAGGCTACATCAAGAGGAAACAAACCTTAGGGATAGAATGAAGAACTACTTTATTGTGTCAAGTTTCAAGAAGCTAGCCCAAACCGTGTATTATTTAGAGTTTGAACTACATTTGTCAATATAGGAGAAAACAGAGTGAAACCTAAAAATTCAAGCTGTTCCTGCAAACGATTGCTTCAACGTAGGAGAATGAAACTTGAGCATCCAAGTGGGATTGGTATACTGATCATTACTTGAAAGTATCATGAAGATTGGATGAAAAAATATATGTTGAGATTTCAGAAGACTCTTGTTTTTGGAAGTTTGGCAACCCCTTTCAATAAAAGTGTTATTCGCCAGTCCCTGTATTAGGCTACCTCAAGAGGAAGCAAACCTTAGAGATAGAACGTAGAACTACAGTATTTTGTCAAGTTTCAAAAAGCTAGCACAAACCGTGTTTGATTTAGAGTTTGAACTGCATCTGTCAATATAGGACAAAACAGAGTGAAACCTAAAAATTCATACTGTTCCTGCAAACGAATGCTTCAACGGAGGAGAATGAAACTTGAGCATCCAAGTGGGATTGGTGTACTGATCATTACTTGAAAGTATCATGAAGATTGGATGAAAAAATATATGTTGAGATTTCAGAAGACTCTAGTTTTTGGAAGTTTGGCAACACCTTTCAATAAAAGTGTTATTCGCCAGTCCCTGCATTAGGCTACATCAAGAGGAAACAAACCTTAGAGATAGAACGTAGAACTACAGTATTTTGTCAAGTTTCAAGAAGCTAGCACAAACCGTGTTTGATTTAGAGTTTGAACTGCATCTGTCACTATAGGACAAAACAGAGTGAAACCTAAAAATTCAAACTGTTCCTGCAAACGAATGCTTCAACCTAGGAGAACGAAACTTGGGCTTCCAAGTTTGATTGGTGCACTGCTCATTACTTGAAAGTATCATGAAGGTCAGAAGAAAAAATATATGATGAGATTTCAGGAGACTGTAGTTTTTTGGCAGCCTAACAACGCCTTTCATTGAATGTGTTATTCGCCAGTCTCTGCTTAAGGCTACATCAAGAGGAAACAAACCTTAGGGATAGAACGTAGAACTACTTTATTGTGTCTTGTTTCAAGTAGCTAGCACAAACCGTGTTTGATTTAAAGTTCTAACTGCATCTGTCAATATAGGAGAAAACAGAGAGAAACCTAAAAATTCAAACTGTTCCTGCAAACGAATGCTTCAACCTAGAAGAACAAAACTTGGGCATCCAAGTGGGAATGGTGTACTGATCATTACTTGAATGTATCATGAAGATTGGATGAAAAAATATATGTTGAGATTTCAGGAGACTCTAGTTTTTTGAAAGTTTGGCAACCCCTTTGAATATAAGTGTTATTCGCCAGTCCCTGCATTAGGCTACATCAAGAGGAAACAAACCTTAGAGATAGAACGTGGAACTACTTTATTGTGTCAAGTTTCAAGAAGCTAGCACAAACCGTGTTTGATTTAGAGTTCTAGCTGCATCTGTCAATATAGGAGAAAACAGAGTGAAACCTAAAAATTCAAACTGTTACTGCAAACGAATGCATCAACCTAGGAGAACGAAACTTGGGCATCCAAGTTTGATTTCTGTACTGCTCATTACTTGGAGGTATCATTAAGGTCGGAAAAAAATATGTGTTGAGATTTCAGGAGACTCTAGTTTTTTGGCAGCCTAACAACGCCTTTCATTGAAAGTGTTATTCGCCAGTCTGTGCTGAAGGCTACATCAAGAGGAAACAAACCTTAGGGATAGAATGTAGAACTACTTTATTGTGTCAAGTTTCAATTAGCTAGCCCAAACCGTGTATGATTTAGAGTTTAAACTACATTTGTCAATATAGGAGAAAACAGAGTGAAACCTAGAAATTCAAACTGTTAATGCAAATGAATGCTTCAACGTAGGGGAATAAGATTTGAGCATCCAAGTGGGATTGGTTTACTGATCATTACTTGAAAGTATCATGAAATTGGATGAAAAAATATATGTTGAGAATTCAGAAGACTCTAGTTTTTGGAAGTTTCGCAAACCCTTTCAATAAAAGTTTTATTCGCCAGTCCCTGCTTTAGGCTACATCAAGAGGAAAAAAACCTTAGAGATAGAACATCTAAGTATAGTATTTTTTCAAGTTTCAAGAAGCTAGCACAAACCGTGTTTGATTTAGAGTTCGAACTGCATCTGTCAATATAGGACAAAACAGAGTGAAACCTAAAAATTCAAACTGTTCCTGCAAACGAATGCTTCAACCTCGGAGAACGAAACTTGGGCATCCAAGTTTGATTGGTGCACTGCTCATTACTTGAAAGTATCATGAAGGTCGGAAGAAAAAATATATGATGAGATTTCAGGAGACTGTAGTTTTTTGGCAGCCTAACAACGCCTTTCATTGAATGTGTTATTCCCCAGTCTCTGCTTAAGGCTACATCAAGAGGAAACAAACCTTAGGGATAGAACGTAGAACTACTTTATTGTGTCATGTTTCAAGTAGCTAGCCCAAACAGTGTATGATTTAGAGTTTGAACTACATTTGTCAATATAGGAGAAAACAGAGTGAAACCTAAAAATTCAAACTGTTCCTGCAAAGGAATGCTTCAACGTAGGAGAATGAAACTTGAGCATCCAAGTGGGATTGGTGTACTGATCATTACTTGAAAGTATCATGAAGATTGGATGAAAAAATATGTGTTGAGATTTCAGGAGACTCTAGTTTTTTGAAAGTTTGGCAACACCTTTCAATATAAGTGTTATTCGCCAGTCCCTTCATTAGGCTACATCAAGAGGAAACAAACCTTAGAGATAGAAATTAGAACTACAGTATTTTGTCAAGTTTCAAGAAGCTAGCACAAACCGTGTTTGATTTAAAGTTCGAACTGCATCTGTCAATATAGGACAAAACAGAGTGAAACCTAAAAATTCAAACTGTTCCTGCAAACGAATGCTTCAACGTAGGAGAATGAAACTTGAGCATCCAAGTGGGATTGGTGTACTGATCATTACTTGAAAGTATCATGAAGATTGGATGAAAAAATATATGTTGAGGTTTCAGAATAGTCTAGTTTTTGGAAGTTTGGCAACCCCTTTCAATAAAAGTGTTATTCGCCAGTCCCTGCATTAGGCTACATCAAGAGGAAACAAACCTTAGAGATAGAACGTAGAACTACAGTATTTTGTCAAGTTTCAAGAAGCTAGCACAAACAGTGTTTGATTTAGAGTTCGAACTGCATCTGTCAATATAGGACAAAACAGAGTGAAACCTAAAAATTCAAACTGTTACTGCAAACGAATGCTTCAACCTAGGAGAACGAAACTTGGGCATTCAAGTTTGATTGGTGCACTGCTCATTACTTGAAAGTATCATGAAGGTTGGAAGAAAAAATATATGATGAGATTTCAGGAGACTGTAGTTTTTTGGCAGCCTAACAACACCTTTCATTGAATGTGTTATTCGCCAGTCTCTGCTTAAGGCTACATCAAGAGGAAACAAACCTTAGGGATAGAACGTAGAACTACTTTATTGTGTCATGTTTCAAGTAGCTAGCACAAACCGTGTTTGATTTAAAGTTCTAACTGCATCTGTCAATATAGGAGAAAAAGGAGTGAAACCTAAAAATGCAAACTGTTCCTGCAAACGAATGCTTCAACCTAGATGAACAAAATTTGGGCATCCAAGTGGGAATCGTGTACTGATCATTACTTGAATGTATCATGAAGATTGGATGAAAAAATATATGTTGAGATTTCAGGAGACTCTAGTTTTGTGAAAGTTTGGCAACCCCTTTCAATATAAGTGTTATTCGCCAGTCCCTGCATTACGCTACATCAAGAGGAAACAAACCTTAGAGATAGAACGTAGAACTACTTTATTGTGTCAAGTTTCAAGAAGCTAGCACAAACCGTGTTTGATTTAGAGTTCTAGCTGCATCTGTCAATATAGGAGAAAACAGAGGGAAACCTAGAAATTCAAACTGTTACTGCAAACGAATGCATCAACCTAGGAGAACGAAACTTGGGCATCCAATTTGATTGGTGTACTGCTCATTACTTGAAAGTATCATGAAGGTCGGAAGAAAAAATATATGATGAGATTTCAGGAGACTGTAGTTTTTTGGCAGCCTAACAACGGTTTTCATTGAATGTGTTATTCGCCAGTCTCTGCTTAAGGCTACATCAAGAGGAAACAAACCTTAGGGATAGAACGTAGAACTACTTTATTGTGTCATGTTTCAAGTAGCTAGCACAAACCGTGTTTGATTTAAAGTTCTAATTGCATCTGTCAATATAGGAGAAAACAGAGTGAAACCTAAAAATTCAAACTGTTCCTGCAAACGAATGCTTCAACCTAGCAGAAAAAAACTTGGGCATCCAAGTGGGAATGGTGTACTGATCATTACTTGAATGTATCATGAAGATTGGATAAAAATATATGTTGAGATTTCAGGAGACTCTAGTTTTTTGAAAGTAGGGCAACCCATTTCAATATAAGTGTTATTCGCCAGTCCCTGCTTTAGATTACATCAAGAGGAAACAAACCTTAGAGATAGAATGTAGAACTACTTTATTGTGTCAAGTTTCAAGAAGCTAGCAAAAACCGTGTTTGATTTAGAGTTCTAGCTGCATCTGTCAATATAGGAGAAAAAAGAGTGAAACCTAGAAATTCACACTGTTACTGCAAACGAATGCATCAACCTAGGAGAACGAAACTTGGGCATCCAAGTTTCATTGGTGTACTGCTCATTACTTGGAAGTATCATTAAGGTCGGAAAAAAAATATGTGTTGACATTTCAGGAGACTCTAGTTTTTTGGCAGCCTAACAACGCCTTTCATTGAAAGTGTTATTCGCCAGTCTGTACTGAAGGCTACATCAAGAGGAACAAACCTTAGGGATAGAATGTAGAACTACTTTATTGTGTCAAGTTTCAAGAAGCTAGCCCAAACCGTGTATGATTTAGAGTTTGAACTACATTTGTCAATATAGGAGAAAACAGAGTGAAACCTAAAAATTCAAACTGTTGATGCAAACGAATGCTTCAACGTAGGAGAATGAAACTTGAGCATCCAAGTGGGATTGGTGTACTGATCATTACTTGAAAGTATCATGAAGATTGGATGAAAAAATATATGTTGAGATTTCAGAAGACTCTAGTTTTTGGAAGTTTGGCAACCCCTTTCAATAAAAGTGTTATTCGCCAGTCCCTGCATTACGCTACATCAAGAGGAAACAAACCTTAGATATAGAACGTAGAAGTACAGTATTTTGTCAAGTTTCAAGAAGCTAGCACAAACCGTGTTTGATTTAGAGTTCAAACTGCATCTGTCAATATAGGACAAAACAGAGTGAAACCTAAAAGTTCAAACTATTCCTGCAAACGAATGCTTAAACCTAGGAGATCCAAACCTGGGCATCCAAGTTTGATTGGTGCACTGCTCATTACTTGAAAGTATCATGAAGGTCGGAAGAAAAAATATATGATGAGATTTCAGGAGACTGTAGTTTTTTGGCAGCCTAACAACGCCTTTCATTGAATGTGTTATTCGCCAGTCTCTGCTTAAGGCTACATCAAGAGGAAACAAAACTTAGGGATAGAACGTAGAACTACTTTACTGTGTCATGTTTCAAGTAGCTAGCACAAACCGTGTTTGATTTAAAGTTCTAACTGCATCTGTCAATATAGGAGAAAACAGAGTGAAACCTAAAAATGCAAACTGTTAATGCAAACGAATGTTTCAACCTAGAAGAACAAAACTTGGGCATCCAAGTGGGAATGGTGTACTGATCATTATTTGAATGTATCATGAAGATTGGATGAAAAAATATATGTTGAGATTTCAGGAGACTCTAGTTTTTTGAAAGTTTGGCAACCCCTTTCAATATAAGTGTTATTCGCCAGTCCCTGCTTTAGGCTACATCAAGAGGAAAGAAACCTTAGAGATAGAACGTAGAACTACTTTATTGTGTCAAGTTTCAAGAAGCTAGCACAAACCGTGTTTGATTTAGAGTTCTAGCTGCATCTGTCAATATAGGAGAAAAAAGAGTGAAACCTAGAAATTCAAACTGTTACTGCAAACGAATGCATCAAGCTAGGAGAACGAAACTTGGGCATCCAAGTTTCATTGGTGTACTGCTCATTACTTGGAAGTATCATTAAGGTCGGAAAAAAAATATGTGTTGATATTTCAGGAGACTCTAGTTTTTTGGCAGCCTAACAACGCCTTTCATTGATAGTGTTATTCGCCAGTCTGTGCTGAAGGCTACATCAAGAGGAAACAAACCTTAGGGATTGAATGTAGAACTACTTTATTGTGTCAAGTTTCAAGAAGCTAGCCCAAACCGTGTATGATTTAGAGTTTGAACTACATTTGTCAATATAGGAGAAAACAGAGTGAAACCTAAAAATTCAAACTGTTCCTGCAAACGAATGCTTCAACGTAGGAGAATGAAACTTGAGCATCCAAGTGGGATTGGTGTACTGATCATTACTTGAAAGTATCATGAAGATTGGATGAAAAAATATATGTTGAGGTTTCAGAATAGTCTAGTTTTTGGAAGTTTGGCAACATCTTTCAATAAAAGTGTTATTCGCCAGTCCCTGCATTAGGCTACATCAAGAGGAAACAAACCTTAGAGATAGAACGTAGAACTACAGTATTTTGTCAAGTTTCAAGAAGCTAGCACAAACAGTGTTTGATTTAGAGTTCGAACTGCATCTGTCAATATAGGACAAAACGGAGTGAAACCTAAAAATTCGAACTGTTACTGCAAACGAATGCTTCAACCTAGATGAACAAAATTTGGGCATCCAAGTGGGAATCGTGTACTGATCATTACTTGAAAGTATCATGAAGTTCGGAAAAAAAAATATATGATGAGATTTCAGGAGACTGTAGTTTTTTGGCAGCCTAACAACGCCTTTCATTGAATGTGTTATTCGCCAGTCTCTGCTTAAGGCTACATCAAGAGGAAACAAACCTTAGGGATAGAACGTAGAACTACTTTATTGTGTCATGTTTCAAGTAGCTAGCACAAACCGTGTTTGATTTAAAGTTCTAACTGCATCTGTCAATATAGGAGAAAAAGGAGTGAAACCTAAAAATTCAAACTGTTCCTGCAAACGAATGCTTCAACCTAGATGAACAAAATTTGGGCATCCAAGTGGGAATCGTGTACTGATCATTACTTGAATGTATCATGAAGATTGGATGAAAAAATATATGTTGAGATTTCAGGAGACTCTAGTTTTTTGAAAGTTTGGCAACCCCTTTCAATATAAGTGTTATTCGCCAGTCCCTGCATTACCCTACATCAAAAGGAAACAAACCTTAGAGATAGAACGTAGAACTACTTTATTGTGTCAAGTTACAAGAAGCTAGCACAAACCGTGTTTGATTTAGAGTTCAAGCTGCATCTGTCAATATAGGAGAAAACAGAGGGAAACCTAGAAATTCAAACTGTTACTGCAAACGAATGCATCAACCTAGGAGAACGAAACTTGGGCATCCAATTTGATTGGTGTACTGCTCATTACTTGAAAGTATCATGAAGGTCGGAAGAAAAAATATATGATGAGATTTCAGGAGACTTAGTTTTTTGGCAGCCTAACAACGGTTTTCATTGAATGTGTTATTCGCCAGTCTCTGCTTAAGGCTACATCAAGAGGAAACAAACCTTAGGGATAGAACGTAGAACTACTTTATTGTGTCATGTTTCAAGTAGCTAGCACAAACCGTGTTTGATTTAAAGTTCTAATTGCATCTGTCAATATAGGAGAAAACAGAGTGAAACCTAAAAATTCAAACTGTTCCTGCAAACGAATGCTTCAACCTAGAAGAACAAAACTTGGGCATCCAAGTGGGAATGGTGTACTGATCATTACTTGAATGTATCATGAAGATTGGATGAAAAATATATGTTGAGATTTCAGGAGACTCTAGTTTTTTGAAAGTAGGGCAACCCCTTTCAATATAAGTGTTATTCGCCAGTCCCTGCTTTAGGCTACATCAAGAGGAAACAAACCTTAGAGATAGAATGTAGAACTACTTTATTGTGTCAAGTTTCAAGAAGCTAGCACAAACCGTGTTTGATTTAGAGTTCTAGCTGCATCTGTCAATATAGGAGAAAAAAGAGTGAAACCCAGAAATTCACACTGTTACTGCAAACGAATGCATCAACCTAGGAGAACGAAACTTGGGCATCCAAGTTTCATTGGTGTACTGCTCATTACTTGGAAGTATCATTAAGGTCGGAAAAAAAATATGTGTTGATATTTCAGGAGACTCTACTTTTTTGGCAGCCTAACAACGCCTTTCATTGAAAGTGTTATTCGCCAATCTGTGCTGAAGGCTACATCAAGAGGAAACAAACCTTAGGGATAGAATGTAGAACTACTTTATTGTGTAAAGTTTCAAGAAGCTAGCCCAAACCGTGTATGATTTAGAGTTTGAACTACATTTGTCAATATAGGAGAGAACAGAGTGAAACCTAAAAATTCAAACTGTTCCTGCAAACGAATGCTTCAACGTAGGAGAATGAAACTTGAGCATCCAAGTGGGATTGGTGTACTGATCATTACTTGAATGTATCATGAATATTGGATGAAAAAATATATGTTGAGGTTTCAGAATAGTCTAGTTTTTGGAAGTTTGGCAACCCCTTTCAATAAAAGTGTTATTCGCCAGACCCTGCAATAGTCTACATCAAGAGGAAACAAACCTTAGAGATAGAACGTAGAACTACAGTATTTTGTAGTTTCAAGAAGCTAGCACAAACAGTGTTTGATTTAGAGTTCTAGCTGCATCTGTCAATATAGGAGAAAACAGAGGGAAACCTAGAAATTCAAACTGTTACTGCAAACGAATGCATCAGCCTAGGAGAACGAAACTTGGGCATCCAATTTGATTGGTGTACTGCTCATTACTTGAAAGTATCATGAAGGTCGGAAGAAAAAATATATGATGAGATTTCAGGAGACTGCAGTTTTTTGGCAGCCTAACAACGGTTTTCATTGAATGTGTTATTCGCCAGTCTCTGCTTAAGGCTACATCAAGAGGAAACAAACCTTAGAGATAGAACGTAGAACTACAGTATTTTGTGAAGTTTCAAGAAGCTAGCACAAACAGTGTTTGATTTAGAGTTCGAACTGCATCTGTCAATATAGGACAAAACAGAGTGAAACCTAAAAATTCAAACTGTTACTGCAAACGAATGCTTCAACCTAGGAGAACGAAACTTGGGCATTCAAGTTTGATTGGTGCACTGCTCATTACTTGAAAGTATCATGAAGTTCGGAAAAAAAATATATGATGAGATTTCAGGAGACTGTAGTTTTTTGGCAGCCTAACAACGCCTTTCATTGAATGTGTTATTCGCCAGTCTCTGCTTAAGGCTACATCAAGAGGAAACAAACCTTAGGGATAGAACGTAGAACTACTTTATTGTGTCATGTTTCAAGTAGCTAGCACAAACCGTGTTTGATTTAAAGTTCTAACTGCATCTGTCAAAATAGGAGAAAAAGGAGTGAAACCTAAAAATTCAAACTGTTCCTGCAAACGAATGCTTCAACCTAGATGAACAAAATTTGGGCATCCAAGTGGGAATCGTGTACTGATCATTACTTGAATGTATCATGAAGATTGGATGAAAAAATATATGTTGAGATTTCAGGAGACTCTAGTTTTTTGAAAGTTTGGCAACCCCTTTCAATATAAGTGTTATTCGCCAGTCCCTGCATTACGCTACATCAAAAGGAAACAAACCTTAGAGACAGAACGTAGAACTACTTTATTGTGTCAAGTTTCAAGAAGCTAGCACAAACCGTGTTTGATTTAGAGTTCTAGCTGCATCTGTCAATATAGGAGAAAACAGAGTGAAACCTAGAAATTCAAACTGTTACTGCAAACGAATGCATCAAGCTAGGAGAACGAAACTTGGGCATCCAAGTTTCATTGGTGTACTGCTCATTACTTGGAAGTATCATTAAGGTCGGAAAAAAAATATGTGTTGATATTTCAGGAGACTCTAGTTTTTTGGCAGCCTAACAACGCCTTTCATTGATAGTGTTATTCGCCAGTCTGTGCTGAAGGCTACATCAAGAGGAAACAAACCTTAGGGATTGAATGTAGAACTACTTTATTGTGTCAAGTTTCAAGAAGCTAGCCCAAACCGTGTATGATTTAGAGTTTGAACTACATTTGTCAATATAGGAGAAAACAGAGTGAAACCTAAAAATTCAAACTGTTCCTGCAAACGAATGCTTCAACGTAGGAGAATGAAACTTGAGCATCCAAGTGGGATTGGTGTACTGATCATTACTTGAAAGTATCATGAAGATTGGATGAAAAAATATATGTTGAGGTTTCAGAATAGTCTAGTTTTTGGAAGTTTGGCAACATCTTTCAATAAAAGTGTTATTCGCCAGTCCCTGCATTAGGCTACATCAAGAGGAAACAAACCTTAGAGATAGAACGTAGAACTACAGTATTTTGTCAAGTTTCAAGAAGCTAGCACAAACAGTGTTTGATTTAGAGTTCGAACTGCATCTGTCAATATAGGACAAAACGGAGTGAAACCTAAAAATTCGAACTGTTACTGCAAACGAATGCTTCAACCTAGATGAACAAAATTTGGGCATCCAAGTGGGAATCGTGTACTGATCATTACTTGAAAGTATCATGAAGTTCGGAAAAAAAAATATATGATGAGATTTCAGGAGACTGTAGTTTTTTGGCAGCCTAACAACGCCTTTCATTGAATGTGTTATTCGCCAGTCTCTGCTTAAGGCTACATCAAGAGGAAACAAACCTTAGGGATAGAACGTAGAACTACTTTATTGTGTCATGTTTCAAGTAGCTAGCACAAACCGTGTTTGATTTAAAGTTCTAACTGCATCTGTCAATATAGGAGAAAAAGGAGTGAAACCTAAAAATTCAAACTGTTCCTGCAAACGAATGCTTCAACCTAGATGAACAAAATTTGGGCATCCAAGTGGGAATCGTGTACTGATCATTACTTGAATGTATCATGAAGATTGGATGAAAAAATATATGTTGAGATTTCAGGAGACTCTAGTTTTTTGAAAGTTTGGCAACCCCTTTCAATATAAGTGTTATTCGCCAGTCCCTGCATTACCCTACATCAAAAGGAAACAAACCTTAGAGATAGAACGTAGAACTACTTTATTGTGTCAAGTTACAAGAAGCTAGCACAAACCGTGTTTGATTTAGAGTTCAAGCTGCATCTGTCAATATAGGAGAAAACAGAGGGAAACCTAGAAATTCAAACTGTTACTGCAAACGAATGCATCAACCTAGGAGAACGAAACTTGGGCATCCAATTTGATTGGTGTACTGCTCATTACTTGAAAGTATCATGAAGGTCGGAAGAAAAAATATATGATGAGATTTCAGGAGACTTAGTTTTTTGGCAGCCTAACAACGGTTTTCATTGAATGTGTTATTCGCCAGTCTCTGCTTAAGGCTACATCAAGAGGAAACAAACCTTAGGGATAGAACGTAGAACTACTTTATTGTGTCATGTTTCAAGTAGCTAGCACAAACCGTGTTTGATTTAAAGTTCTAATTGCATCTGTCAATATAGGAGAAAACAGAGTGAAACCTAAAAATTCAAACTGTTCCTGCAAACGAATGCTTCAACCTAGAAGAACAAAACTTGGGCATCCAAGTGGGAATGGTGTACTGATCATTACTTGAATGTATCATGAAGATTGGATGAAAAATATATGTTGAGATTTCAGGAGACTCTAGTTTTTTGAAAGTAGGGCAACCCCTTTCAATATAAGTGTTATTCGCCAGTCCCTGCTTTAGGCTACATCAAGAGGAAACAAACCTTAGAGATAGAATGTAGAACTACTTTATTGTGTCAAGTTTCAAGAAGCTAGCACAAACCGTGTTTGATTTAGAGTTCTAGCTGCATCTGTCAATATAGGAGAAAAAAGAGTGAAACCCAGAAATTCACACTGTTACTGCAAACGAATGCATCAACCTAGGAGAACGAAACTTGGGCATCCAAGTTTCATTGGTGTACTGCTCATTACTTGGAAGTATCATTAAGGTCGGAAAAAAAATATGTGTTGATATTTCAGGAGACTCTACTTTTTTGGCAGCCTAACAACGCCTTTCATTGAAAGTGTTATTCGCCAATCTGTGCTGAAGGCTACATCAAGAGGAAACAAACCTTAGGGATAGAATGTAGAACTACTTTATTGTGTAAAGTTTCAAGAAGCTAGCCCAAACCGTGTATGATTTAGAGTTTGAACTACATTTGTCAATATAGGAGAGAACAGAGTGAAACCTAAAAATTCAAACTGTTCCTGCAAACGAATGCTTCAACGTAGGAGAATGAAACTTGAGCATCCAAGTGGGATTGGTGTACTGATCATTACTTGAATGTATCATGAATATTGGATGAAAAAATATATGTTGAGGTTTCAGAATAGTCTAGTTTTTGGAAGTTTGGCAACCCCTTTCAATAAAAGTGTTATTCGCCAGACCCTGCAATAGTCTACATCAAGAGGAAACAAACCTTAGAGATAGAACGTAGAACTACAGTATTTTGTAGTTTCAAGAAGCTAGCACAAACAGTGTTTGATTTAGAGTTCTAGCTGCATCTGTCAATATAGGAGAAAACAGAGGGAAACCTAGAAATTCAAACTGTTACTGCAAACGAATGCATCAGCCTAGGAGAACGAAACTTGGGCATCCAATTTGATTGGTGTACTGCTCATTACTTGAAAGTATCATGAAGGTCGGAAGAAAAAATATATGATGAGATTTCAGGAGACTGCAGTTTTTTGGCAGCCTAACAACGGTTTTCATTGAATGTGTTATTCGCCAGTCTCTGCTTAAGGCTACATCAAGAGGAAACAAACCTTAGAGATAGAACGTAGAACTACAGTATTTTGTGAAGTTTCAAGAAGCTAGCACAAACAGTGTTTGATTTAGAGTTCGAACTGCATCTGTCAATATAGGACAAAACAGAGTGAAACCTAAAAATTCAAACTGTTACTGCAAACGAATGCTTCAACCTAGGAGAACGAAACTTGGGCATTCAAGTTTGATTGGTGCACTGCTCATTACTTGAAAGTATCATGAAGTTCGGAAAAAAAATATATGATGAGATTTCAGGAGACTGTAGTTTTTTGGCAGCCTAACAACGCCTTTCATTGAATGTGTTATTCGCCAGTCTCTGCTTAAGGCTACATCAAGAGGAAACAAACCTTAGGGATAGAACGTAGAACTACTTTATTGTGTCATGTTTCAAGTAGCTAGCACAAACCGTGTTTGATTTAAAGTTCTAACTGCATCTGCCAAAATAGGAGAAAAAGGAGTGAAACCTAAAAATTCAAACTGTTCCTGCAAACGAATGCTTCAACCTAGATGAACAAAATTTGGGCATCCAAGTGGGAATCGTGTACTGATCATTACTTGAATGTATCATGAAGATTGGATGAAAAAATATATGTTGAGATTTCAGGAGACTCTAGTTTTTTGAAAGTTTGGCAACCCCTTTCAATATAAGTGTTATTCGCCAGTCCCTGCATTACGCTACATCAAAAGGAAACAAACCTTAGAGACAGAACGTAGAACTACTTTATTGTGTCAAGTTTCAAGAAGCTAGCACAAACCGTGTTTGATTTAGAGTTCTAGCTGCATCTGTCAATATAGGAGAAAACAGAGGGAAACCTAGAAATTCAAACTGTTACTGCAAACGAATGCATCAACCTAGGAGAACGAAACTTGGGCATCCAATTTGATTGGTGTACTGCTCATTACTTGAAAGTATCATGAAGGTCGGAAGAAAAAATATATGATGAGATTTCAGGAGACTTAGTTTTTTGGCAGCCTAACAACGGTTTTCATTGAATGTGTTATTCTCCAGTCTCTGCTTAAGGCTACATCAAGAGGAAACAAACCTTAGGGATAGAACGTAGAACTACTTTATTTTGTCATGTTTCAAGTAGCTAGCACAAACCGTGTTTGATTTAAAGTTCTAATTGCATCTGTCAATATAGGAGAAAACAGAGTGAAACCTAAAAATTCAAACTGTTCCTGCAAACGAATGCTTCAACCTAGAAGAACAAAACTTGGGCATCCAAGTGGGAATGGTGTACTGATCATTACTTGAATGTATCATGAAGATTGGATGAAAAGTATATGTTGAGATTTCAGGAGACTCTAGTTTTTTGAAAGTTTGGCAACCCCTTTCAATATAAGTGTTATTCGCCAGTCCCTGCTTTAGGCTACATCAAGAGGAAACAAACCTTAGAGATAGAATGTAGAACTACTTTATTGTGTCAAGTTTCAAGAAGCTAGCACAAACCGTGTTTGATTTAGAGTTCTAGCTGCATCTGTCAATATAGGAGAAAAAAGAGTGAAACCCAGAAATTCACACTGTTACTGCAAACGAATGCATCAACCTAGGAGAACGAAACTTGGGCATCCAAGTTTCATTGGTGTACTGCTCATTACTTGGAAGTATCATTAAGGTCGGAAAAAAAATATGTGTTGATATTTCAGGAGACTCTACTTTTTTGGCAGCCTAACAACGCCTTTCATTGAAAGTGTTATTCGCCAGTCTGTGCTGAAGGCTACATCAAGAGGAAACAAACCTTAGGGATAGAATGTAGAACTACTTTATTGTGTCAAGTTTCAAGAAGCTAGCCCAAACCGTGTATGATTTAGAGTTTGAACTACATTTGTCAATATAGGAGAGAACAGAGTGAAACCTAAAAATTCAAACTGTTCCTGCAAACGAATGCTTCAAAGTAGGAGAATGAAACTTGAGCATCCAAGTGGGATTGGTGTACTGATCATTACTTGAATGTATCATGAATATTGGATGAAAAAATATATGTTGAGGTTTCAGAATAGTCTAGTTTTTGGAAGTTTGGCAACCCCTTTCAATTAAAGTGTTATTCGCCAGTCCCTGCAATAGTCTACATCAAGAGGAAACAAACCTTAGAGATAGAACGTAGAACTACAGTATTTTGTCAAGTTTCAAGAAGCTAGCACAAACAGTGTTTGATTTAGAGTTCGAACTGCATCTGTCAATATAGGACAAAACAGAGTGAAACCTAAAAATTCGAACTGTTACTGCAAACGAATGCTTCAACCTAGGAGAACAAACTTGGGCATTCAAGTTTGATTGGTGCACTGCTCATTACTTGAAAGTATCATGAAGGTCGGAAGAAAAAATATATGATGATATTTCAGGAGACTGTAGTTTTTTGGCAGCCTAACAATGCCTTTCATTGAATGTGTTATTCGACAGTCTCTGCTTAAGGCTACATGAAGAGGAAACAAACCTTAGGGATAGAACGTAGAACTACTTTATTGTGTCATGTTTCAAGTAGCTAGCACATACCGTGTTTGATTTAAAGTTCTAACTGCATCTGTCAATATAGGAGAAAACAGAGTGAAACCGAAAAATTCAAACTGTTCCTGCAAACGAATGCTTCAACCTAGATGAACAAAATTTGGGCATCGAAGTGGGAATGGTCTACTGATCATTACTTGAATGTATCATGAAGATTGGATGAAAAAATATATGTTGAGATTTCAGGAGACTCTAGTTTTTTGAAAGTTTGGCAACCCCTTTCAATATAAGTGTTATTCGCCAGTCTCTGCATTAGGCTACATCAAGAGGAAACAAACCTTAGATATAGAAAGTAGAACTACTTTATTGTGTCAAGTTTCAAAAAGCTAGCACAAACCGTGTTTGATTTAGAGTTCTAGCTGCATCTGTCAATATAGGAGAAAACAGAGTGAAACCTAGAAATTCAAACTGTTACTGCAAACGAATGCATCAACCTAGGAGAACTAAACTTGGGCATTCAAGTTTGATTGGTGTACTGCTCATTACTTGAAAGTATCATTAAGGTCGGAAAAAAAAATATGTGTTGAGATTTCAGGAGACTCTAGTTTTTTGGCAGCCTAACAACGCCTTTCATTGAAAGTGTTATTCGCCAGTCTGTGCTGAAGGCTACATCAAGAGGAAACAATCCTTAGGGATAGAATGTAGAACTACTTTATTGTGTCAAGTTTCAAGAAGCTAGCCCAAACCGTGTATGATTTAGAGTTTGAACTACATTTGTCAATATAGGAGAAAACAGTGAAAACTAAAAATTCAAACTGTTCCTGCAAACGAATGCTTCAACGTAGAGAATGAAACTTGAGCATCCAAGTGGGATTGGTGTACTGATCATTACTTGATAGTATCATGAAGATTGGATGAAAAAACATATGTTGAGATTTCAGAATAGTCTAGTTTTTGGAAGTTTGGCAACCCCTTTCAATAAAAGTGTTATTCGCCAGTTCCTGCATTAGGCTACATCAAGAGGAAACAAACCTTAGAGATAGAACGTAGAACTACAGTATTTTGTCAAGTTTCAAGAAGCTAGCACAAACAGTGTTTGATTTAGAGTTCGAACTGCATCTGTCAATATAGGACAAAACAGAGAGAAACCTAAAAATTCAAACTGTTACTGCAAACGAATGCTTCAACCTAGGAGAACGAAACTTGGGCATTCAAGTTTGATTGGTGCACTGCTCATTACTTGAAAGTATCATGAAGGTCGGAAAAAAAAATATATGATGAGATTTCAGGAGACTGTAGTTTTTTGGCAGCCTAACAACGCCTTTCATTGAATGTGTTATTCGCCAGTCTCTGCTTAAGGCTACATCAAGAGGAAACAAACGTTAGGGATAGAACGTAGAACTACTTTATTGTGTCATGTTTCAAGTAGCTAGCACAAACCGTGTTTGATTTAAAGTTCTAACTGCATCTGTCAATATAGGAGAAAACAGAGTGAAACCGAAAAATTCAAACTGTTCCTGCAAACGAATGCTTCAACCTAGATGAACAAAATTTGGGCATCGAAGTGGGAATGGTCTACTGATCATTACTTGAATGTATCATGAAGATTGGATGAAAAAATATATGTTGAGATTTCAGGAGACTCTAGTTTTTTGAAAGTTTGGCAACCCCTTTCAATATAAGTGTTATTCGCCAGTCTCTGCATTAGGCTACATCAAGAGGAAACAAACCTTAGATATAGAAAGTAGAACTACTTTATTGTGTCAAGTTTCAAAAAGCTAGCACAAACCGTGTTTGATTTAGAGTTCTAGCTGCATCTGTCAATATAGGAGAAAACAGAGTGAAACCTAGAAATTCAAACTGTTACTGCAAACGAATGCATCAACCTAGGAGAACTAAACTTGGGCATTCAAGTTTGATTGGTGTACTGCTCATTACTTGAAAGTATCATTAAGGTCGGAAAAAAAAATATGTGTTGAGATTTCAGGAGACTCTAGTTTTTTGGCAGCCTAACAACGCCTTTCATTGAAAGTGTTATTCGCCAGTCTGTGCTGAAGGCTACATCAATTGGAAACAAACCTTAGGGATAGAATGTAGAACTACTTTATTGTGTCAAGTTTCAAGAAGCTAGCCCAAACCGTGTATGATTTAGAGTTTGAACTACATTTGTCAATATAGGAGAAAACAGTGAAAACTAAAAATTCAAACTGTTCCTGCAAACGAATGCTTCAACGTAGAGAATGAAACTTGAGCATCCAAGTGGGATTGGTGTACTGATCATTACTTGATAGTATCATGAAGATTGGATGAAAAAACATATGTTGAGATTTCAGAATAGTCTAGTTTTTGGAAGTTTGGCAACCCCTTTCAATAAAAGTGTTATTCGCCAGTTCCTGCATTAGGCTACATCAAGAGGAAACAAACCTTAGAGATAGAACGTAGAACTACAGTATTTTGTCAAGTTTCAAGAAGCTAGCACAAACAGTGTTTGATTTAGAGTTCGAACTGCATCTGTCAATATAGGACAAAACAGAGAGAAACCTAAAAATTCAAACTGTTACTGCAAACGAATGCTTCAACCTAGGAGAACGAAACTTGGGCATTCAAGTTTGATTGGTGCACTGCTCATTACTTGAAAGTATCATGAAGGTCGGAAAAAAAAATATATGATGAGATTTCAGGAGACTGTAGTTTTTTGGCAGCCTAACAACGCCTTTCATTGAATGTGTTATTCGCCAGTCTCTGCTTAAGGCTACATCAAGAGGAAACAAACGTTAGGGATAGAACGTAGAACTACTTTATTGTGTCATGTTTCAAGTAGCTAGCACAAACCGTGTTTGATTTAAAGTTCTAACTGCATCTGTCAATATAGGAGAAAACAGAGTGAAACCGAAAAATTCAAACTGTTCCTGCAAACGAATGCTTCAACCTAGATGAACAAAATTTGGGCATCCAAGTGGGAATGGTGTACTGATCATTACTTGAATGTATCATGAAGATTGGATGAAAAAATATATGTTGAGATTTCAGGAGACTCTAGTTTTTTGAAAGTTTGGCAACCCCTTTCAATATAAGTGTTATTCGCCAGTCCCTGCATTAGGCTACATCAAGAGGAAACAAACTTTAGAGATAGAAAGTAGAACTACTTTATTGTGTCAAGTTTCAAAAAGCTAGCACAAACCGTGTTTGATTTAGAGTTCTAGCTGCATCTGTCAATATAGGAGAAAACAGAGTGAAACCTAGAAATTCAAACTGTTACTGCAAACGAATGCATCAACCTAGGAGAACTAAACTTGGGCATCCAAGTTTGATTGGTGTACTGCTCATTACTTGAAAGTATCATTAAGGTCGGAAAAAAAAATATGTGTTGAGATTTCAGGAGACTCTAGTTTTTTGGCAGCCTAACAACGCCTTTCATTGAAAGTGTTATTCGCCAGTCTGTGCTGAAGGCTACATCAAGAGGAAACAATCCTTAGGGATATAATGTAGAACTACTTTATTGTGTCATGTTTCGAGTAGCTAGCACACCGAGTTTGATTTAAAGTTCTAACTGCATCTGTCAATAGGGGAGAAAACAGAGTGAAACCTAGAAACTTAAACTGTTACTGCAAACGAATGCATCAACCTAGGAGAACGAAACTTGGGCATCCAAGTTTGATTGGTGTACTGCTCATTACTTGAAAGTATCATTAAGGTCGGAAAAAAAAATATGTGTTGAGATTTCAGGAGACTCTGGTTTTTTGGCAGCCTAACAACGCCTTTCATTGAAAGTGTTATTCGCCAGTCTGTGCTGAAGGCTACATCAAGAGGAAACAATCCTTAGGGATAGAATGTAGAACTACTTTATTGTGTCAAGTTTCAAGAAGCTAGCCCAAACCGTGTATGATTTAGAGTTTGAACTACATTTGTCAATATAGGAGAAAACAGTGAAACCTAAAAATTCAAACTGTTCCTGCAAACGAATGCTTCAATGTAGGAGAATGAAACTTGAGCATCCAAGTGGGATTGGTGTACTGATCATTACTTGAAAGTATCATGAAGATTGGATGAAAAAATATATGTTCAGATTTCAGAAGACTATAGTTTTTGGAAGTTTGGCAACCCCTTTCAATAAAAGTGTTATTCGCCAGTCCCTGCATTAGGCTACATCAAGAGGCAACAAACCTTAGAGATAGAATGTAGAACTACAGTGTTTTGTCAAGTTTCAAGAAGCTAGCACAAACCGTGTTTGATTTAGAGTTCGAACTGCATATGTCAATATAGGACAAAACAGAGTGAAACCTAAAAATTCAAACTGTTACTGCAAACGAATGCTTCAACCTAGGAGAACGAAACTTGGGCATCCAAGTTTGATCGGTGCACTGCTCATTACTTGAAAGTATCATGAAGGTCGGAAGAAAAAATATATGATGAGATTTCAGGAGACTGTAATTGTTTGGCAGCCTAACAACGCCTTTCATTGAATGTGTTATTCGCCAGTCTCTGCTTAAGGCTACATCAAGAGGAAACAAACCTTAGGGATAGAACGTAGAACTACTTTATTGTGTCATGTTTCGAGTAGCTAGCACACCGTGTTTGATTTAAAGTTCTAACTGCATCTGTCAATATAGGAGAAAACAGAGTGAAACCTAAAAATTCAAACTGTTCCTGCAAACGAATGCTTCAACCTAGAAGAACAAAACTTGGGCATCCAAGTGGGAATGGTGTACTGATCATTACTTGAATGTATCATGAAGATTGGATGAAAAAATATATGTTGAGATTTCAGGAGACTCTAGTTTTTTGAAAGTTTGGCAACCCCTTTCAATATAAGTGTTATTCGCCAGTCCCTGCATTAGGCTACATCAAGAGGAAACAAACCATAGAGATAGAACCTAGAACTACTTTATTGTGTCAAGTTTCAAGAAGCTAGCACAAACCGTGTTTGATTTAGAGTTCTAGCTGCATCTGTCAATATAGGAGAAAACAGAGTGAAACCTAGAAACTTAAACTGTTACTGCAAACGAATGCATCAACCTAGGAGAACGAAACTTGGGCATCCAAGTTTGATTGGTGTACTGCTCATTGCTTGAAAGTATCATTAAGGTCGGAAAAAAAATATGTGTTGAAATTTCAGGAGACTCTAGTTTTTTGGCAGCCTAACAACGCCTTTCATTGAAAGTGTTATTCGCCAGTCTGTGCTGAAGGCTACATCAAGAGGAAACAAACCTTAGGGATAGAATGTAGAACTACTTTATTGTGTCAAGTTTCAAGAAGCTAGCCCAAACCGTGTATGATTTAGAGTTTGAACTACATTTGTCAATATAGGAGAAAACAGTGAAACCTAAAAATTCAAACTGTTCCTGCAAACGAATGCTTCAACGTAGGAGAATGAAACTTGAGCATCCAAGTGGGATTGGTTTACTGATCATTACTTGAAAGTATCATGAATATTGGATGAAAAAATATATGTTGAGATTTCAGAAGACTCTAGTTTTTGGAAGTTTGACAACCCCTTTCAATAAAAGTGTTATTCGCCAGTCCCTGCATTAGGCTACATCAAGAGGAAACAAACCTTAGAGATAGAACGTAGAACTACAGTATTTTGTCAAGTTTCAAGAAGCTAGCACAAACCGTGTTTGATTTAGAGTTCGAACTGCATATGTCAATATAGGACAAAACAGAGTGAAACCTAAAAATTCAAACTGTTACTGCAAACGAATGCTTCAACCTAGGAGAACGAAACTTGGGCATCCAAGTTTGATTGGTGCACTGCTCATTACTTGAAAGTATCATGAAGGTCGGAAGAAAAAATATATGATGAGATTTCAGGTGACTGTAGTTGTTTGGCAGCCTAACAACGCCTTTCATTGAATGTTTTATTCTCCAGTCTCTGCTTAAGGCTACATCAAGAGGAAACAAACCTTAGGGATAGAACGTAGAACTACTTTATTGTGTCATGTTTCGAGTAGCTAGCACAAACCGTGTTTGATTTAAAGTTCTAACTGCATCTGTCAATATAGGAGAAAACAGAGTGAAACCTAGAAATTCAAACTATTCCTGCAAACGAATGCTTCAACTTAGAAGAACAAAACTTGGGCATCCAAGTGGGAATGGTGTACTGATCATTACTGGAATGTATCATGAAGATTGGATGAAAAAATATATGTTGAGATTTCAGGAGACTCTAGTTTTTTGAAAGTTTGGCAACCCCTTTCAATATAAGTGTTATTCGCCAGTCCCTGCATTAGGCTACATCAAGAGGAAACAAACCTTAGAGATAGAACGTAGAACTACTTTATTGTGTCAAGTTTCAAGAAGCTAGCACAAACCGTGTTTGATTTAGAGTTCTAGCTGCATCTGTCAATATAGGAGAAAACAGAGTGAAACCTAGAAATTCAAACTGTTACTGCAAACGAATTCATCAACCTAGGAGAACGAAACTTGGGCATCCAATTTGATTGGTGTACTGCTCATTACTTGGAAGTATCATTAAGGTCGGAAAAAAATATGTGTTGAGATTTCAGGAGACTCTAGTTTTCTGGCAGCCTAACAACGCCTTTCATTGAAAGTGTTATTCGCCAGTCTGTGCTTAAGGCTACATCAATTGGAAACAAACCTTAGGGATAGAATGTAGAACTACTTTATTGTGTCAAGTTTCAAGAAGCTAGCCCAAACCGTGTATGATTTAGAGTTTGAACTACATTTGTCAATATAGGAGAAAACAGAGTGAAACCTAAAAATTCAAACTGTTCCTGCAAACGAATGCTTCAACGTAGGAGAATGAAACTTGAGCATCCAAGTGGGATTGGTTTACTGATCATTACTTGAAAGTATCATGAATATTGGATGAAAAAATATATGTTGAGATTTCAGAAGACTCTAGTTTTTGGAAGTTTGACAACCCCTTTCAATAAAAGTGTTATTCGCCAGTCCCTGCATTAGGCTACATCAAGAGGAAACAAACCTTAGAGATAGAACGTAGAATTACAGTAATTTGTCAAGTTTATTGAAGCTAGCACAAACCGTGTTTGATTTAGAGTTCGAACTGCATCTGTCAATATAGGACAAAACAGAGTGAAACCTAAAAATTCAAACTGTTACTGCAAACGAATGTTTCAACCTAGGAGAACGAAACTTGGGCTTCCAAGTTTGATTGGTGACTGCTCATTACTTGAAAGTATCAGGAAGGTCGGAAGAAAAAATATATGATGAGATTTCAGGAGACTGTAGTTTTTTGGCAGCCTAACAACGCCTTTCATTGAATGTGTTATTCGCCAGTCTCTGCTTAAGGCTACATCAAGAGGAAACAAACCTTAGGGATAGAACGTAGAACTACTTTATTGTGTCATGTTTCAAGTAGCTAGCACAAACCGTGTTTGATTTAAAGTTCTAACTGCATCTGTCAATATAGGAGAAAACAGAGTGAAACCTAAAAATTCAAACTATTCCTGCAAACGAATGCTTCAACTTAGAAGAACAAAACTTGGGCATCCAAGTGGGAATGGTGTACTGATCATTACTGGAATGTATCATGAAGATTGGATGAAAAAATATATGTTGAGATTTCAGGAGACTCTAGTTTTTTGAAAGTTTGGCAACCCCTTTCAATATAAGTGTTATTCGCCAGTCCCTGCATTAGGCTACATCAAGAGGAAACAAACCTTAGAGATAGAACGTAGAACTACTTTATTGTGTCAAGTTTCAAGAAGCTAGCACAAACCGTGTTTGATTTAGAGTTCTAGCTGCATCTGTCAATATAGGAGAAAACAGAGTGAAACCTAGAAATTCAAACTGTTACTGCAAACGAATTCATCAACCTAGGAGAATGAAACTTGGGCATCCAATTTGATTGGTGTACTGCTCATTACTTGGAAGTATCATTAAGGTCGGAAAAAAATATGTGTTGAGATTTCAGGAGACTCTAGTTTTCTGGCAGCCTAACAACGGCTTTCATTGAAAGTGTTATTCGCCAGTCTGTGCTTAAGGCTACATCAATTGGAAACAAACCTTAGGGATAGAATGTAAAACTACTTTATTGTGTCAAGTTTCAAGAAGCTAGCCCAAACCGTGTATGATTTAGAGTTTGAACTACATTTGTCAATATAGGAGAAAACAGAGTGAAACCTAAAAATTCAAACTGTTCCTGCAAACGAATGCTTCAACGTAGGAGAATGAAACTTGAGCATCCAAGTGGGATTGGTGTACTGATCATTACTTGAAAGTATCATGAATATTGGATGAAAAAATATATGTTGAGATTTCAGAAGACTCTAGTTTTTGGAAGTTTGACAACCCCTTTCAATAAAAGTGTTATTCGCCAGTCCCTGCATTAGGCTACATCAAGAGGAAACAAACCTTAGAAATAGAACGTAGAACTACAGTAATTTGTCAAGTTTCAAGAAGCTAGCACAAACCGTGTTTGATTTAGAGTTCGAACTGCATCTGTCAATATAGGACAAAACAGAGTGAAACCTAAAAATTCAAACTGTTACTGCAAACGAATGTTTCAACCTAGGAGAACGAAACCTGGGCATCCAAGTTTGATTGGTGACTGCTCATTACTTGAAAGTATCAGGAAGGTCGGAAGAAAAAATATATGATGAGATTTCAGGAGACTGTAGTTTTTTGGCAGCCTAACAACGCCTTTCATTGAATGTGTTATTCGCCAGTCTCTGCTTAAGGCTACATCAAGAGGAAACAAACCTTAGGGATAGAACGTAGAACTACTTTATTGTGTCATGTTTCAAGTAGCTAGCCCAAACCGTGTTTGATTTAAAGTTCTAACTGCATCTGTCAATATAGGAGAAAACAGAGTGAAACCTAAAAATTCAAACTATTCCTGCAAACGAATGCTTCAACTTATAAGAACAAAACTTGGGCATCCAAGTGGGAATGGTGTACTGATCATTACTGGAATGTATCATGAAGATTGGATGAAAAAATATATGTTGAGATTTCAGGAGACTCTAGTTTTTTGAAAGTTTGGCAACCCCTTTCAATATAAGTGTTATTCGCCAGTCCCTGCATTAGGCTACATCAAGAGGAAACAAACCTTAGAGATAGAACGTAGAACTACTTTATTGTGTCAAGTTTCAAGAAGCTAGCACAAACCGTGTTTGATTTAGAGTTCTAGCTGCATCTGTCAATATAGGAGAAAACAGAGTGAAACCTAGAAATTCAAACTGTTACTGCAAACGAATTCATCAACCTAGGAGAACGAAACTTGGGCATCCAATTTGATTGGTGTACTGCTCATTACTTGGAAGTATCATTAAGGTCGGAAAAAAATATGTGTTGAGATTTCAGGAGACTCTAGTTTTCTGGCAGCCTAACAACGGCTTTCATTGAAAGTGTTATTCGCCAGTCTGTGCTTAAGGCTACATCAATTTTAAACAAACCTTAGGGATAGAATGTAAAACTACTTTATTGTGTCAAGTTTCAAGAAGCTAGCCCAAACCGTGTATGATTTAGAGTTTGAACTACATTTGTCAATATAGGAGAAAACAGAGTGAAACCTAAAAATTCAAACTGTTCCTGCAAAGGAATGCTTCAACGTAGGAGAATGAAACTTGAGCATCCAAGTGGGATTGGTTTACTGATCATTACTTGAAAGTATCATGAATATTGGATGAAAAAATATATGTTGAGATTTCAGAAGACTCTAGTTTTTGGAAGTTTGACAACCCCTTTCAATAAAAGTGTTATTCGCCAGTCCCTGCATTAGGCTACATCAAGAGGAAACAAACCTTAGAGATAGAACGTAGAACTACAGTAATTTGTCAAGTTTCAAGAAGCTAGCACAAACCGTGTTTGATTTAGAGTTCGAACTGCATCTGTCAATATAGGACAAAACAGAGTGAAACCAAAAAATTCAAACTGTTACTGCAAACGAATGTTTCAACCTAGGAGAACGAAACTTGGGCATCCAAGTTTGATTGGTGACTGCTCATTACTTGAAAGTATCAGGAAGGTCGGAAGAAAAAATATATGATGAGATTTCAGGAGACTGTAGTTTTTTGGCAGCCTAACAACGCCTTTCATTGAATGTGTTATTCGCCAGTCTCTGCTCAAGGCTACATCAAGAGGAAACAAACCTTAGGGATAGAACGTAGAACTACTTTATTGTGTCATGTTTCAAGTAGCTAGCACAAACCGTGTTTGATTTAAAGTTCTAACTGCATCTGTCAATATAGGAGAAAACAGAGTGAAACCTAAAAATTCAAACTGTTCCTGCAAACGAATGCTTCAACATAGAAGAACAAAACTTGGGCATCCAAGTGGGAATGGTGTACTGATCATTACTTGAATGTATCACGAAGATTGGATGAAAAAATATATGTTGAGATTTCAGGAGACTCTAGTTTTTTGAAACTTTGGCAACCCCTTTCAATATAAGTGTTATCCGAAAGTCCCTGCATTAGGCTACATCAAGAGGAAACAAACCTTAGCGATAGAACATAGAACTACTTTATTGTGTCAAGTTTCAAGAAGCTAGCACAAACCGTGTTTGATTTAGAGTTCTAGCTGCATCTGTCAATATAGGAGAAAACAGAGTGAAACCTAGAAACTTAAACTGTTACTGCAAACGAATGCATCAACCGAGGAGAACGAAACTTGGGCATCCAGGTTTGATTGGTGTACTGCTCATTACTTGAAAGTATCATTAAGGTCGGAAAAAAAATATGTGTTGAGATTTCAGGAGACTCTAGTTTTTTGGCAGCCTAACAACGCCTTTCATTGAAAGTGTTATTCGCCAGTCTGTGCTGAAGGCTACATCAAGAGGAAACAATTCTTAGGGATAGAATGTAGAACTACTTTATTGTGTCAAGTTTCAAGAAGCTAGCCCAAACCGTGTATTATTCAGAGTTTGAACTACATTTGTCAATATAGGAGAAAACAGTGAAACCTAAATATTCAAACTGTTCCTGCAAACGAATGCTTCAACGTAGGAGAATGAAACTTGAGCATCCAAGTGGGATTGGTGTACTGATCATTACTTGAAAGTATCATGAAGATTGGATGAAAAAATATATGTTCAGATTTCAGAAGACTCTAGTTTTTGGAAGTTTGGCAACCCCTTTCAATAAAAGTGTTATTCGCCAGTCCCTGCATTAGGCTACATCAAGAGGAAACAAAACTTAGAGATAGAACGTAGAACTACAGTATTTTGTCAAGTTTCAAGAAGCTAGCACAAACCGTGTTTGATTTAGAGTTCGAACTGCATATGTCAATATAGGACAAAACAGAGTGAAACCGAAAAATTCAAACTGTTACTGCAAACGAATGCTTCAACCTAGGAGAACGAAACTTGGGCATCCAAGTTTGATTGGTGCACTGCTCATTACTTGAAAGTATCATGAAGGTCGGAAGAAAAAATATATGATGAGATTTCAGGAGACTGTAGTTGTTTGCAGCCTAACAACGCCTTTCATTGAATGTGTTATTCGCCAGTCTCTGCTTAAGGCTACATCAAGAGGAAACAAACCTTAGGGATAGAACGTAGAACTACTTTATTGTGTCATGTTTCGAGTAGCTAGCACAAACCGTGTTTGATTTAAAGTTCTAACTGCATCTGTCAATATAGGAGAAAACAGAGTGAAACCTAAAAATTCAAACTATTCCTGCAAACGAATGCTTCAACTTAGAAGAACAAAACTTGGGCATCCAAGTGGGAATGGTGTACTGATCATTACTGGAATGTATCATGAAGATTGGATGAAAAAATATATGTTGAGATTTCAGGAGACTCTAGTTTTTTGAAAGTTTGGCAACCCATTTCAATATAAGTGTTATTCGCCAGTCCCTGCATTAGGCTACATCAAGAGGAAACAAACCTTAGAGATAGAACGTAGAACTACTTTATTGTGTCAAGTTTCAAGAAGCTAGCACAAACCGTGTTTGATTTAGAGTTCTAGCTGCATCTGTCAATATAGGAGAAAACAGAGTGAAACCTAGAAATTCAAACTGTTACTGCAAACGAATTCATCAACCTAGGAGAACGAAACTTGGGCATCCAATTAGATTGGTGTACTGCTCATTACTTGGAAGTATCATTAAGGTCGGAAAAAAATATGTGTTGAGATTTCAGGAGACTCTAGTTTTCTGGCAGCCTAACAACGCCTTTCATTGAAAGTGTTATTCGCCAGTCTGTGCTTAAGGCTACATCAATTGGAAACAAACCTTAGGGATAGAATGTAGAACTACTTTATTGTGTCAAGTTTCAAGAAGCTAGCCCAAACCGTGTATGATTTAGAGTTTGAACTACATTTGTCAATATAGGAGAAAACAGAGTGAAACCTAAAAATTCAAACTGTTCCTGCAAACAAATGCTTCAACGTAGGAGAATGAAACTTGAGCATCCAAGTGGGATTGGTTTACTGATCATTACTTGAAAGTATCATGAATATTGGATGAAAAAATATATGTTGAGATTTCAGAAGACTCTAGTTTTTGGAAGTTTGACAACCCCTTTCAATAAAAGTGTTATTCGCCAGTCCCTGCATTAGGCTACATCAAGAGGAAACAAACCTTAGAGATAGAACGTAGAACTACAGTATTTTGTCAAGTTTCAAGAAGCTAGCACAAACCGTGTTTGATTTAGAGTTCAAACTGCATCTGTCAATATAGGACAAAACAGAGTGAAACCTAAAAATTCAAACTGTTACTGCAAACGAATGTTTCAACCTAGGAGAACGAAACTTGGGCATCCAAGTTTGATTGGTGACTGCTCATTACTTGAAAGTATCAGGAAGGTCGGAAGAAAAAATATATGATGAGATTTCAGGAGACTGTAGTTTTTTGGCAGCCTAACAACGCCTTTCATTGAATGTGTTATTTGCCAGTCTCTGCTTAAGGCTACATCAAGAGGAAACAAACCTTAGGGATAGAACGTAGAACTACTTTATTGTGTCATGTTTCAAGTAGCTAGCACAAACCGTGTTTGATTTAAAGTTCTAACTGCATCTGTCAATATAGGAGAAAACAGAGTGAAACCTAAAAATTCAAACTGTTCCTGCAAACGAATGCTTCAACATAGAAGAACAAAACTTGGGCATCCAAGTGGGAATGGTGTACTGATCATTACTTGAATGTATCACGAAGATTGGATGAAAAAATATATGTTGAGATTTCAGGAGACTCTAGTTTTTTGAAAGTTTGGCAACCCCTTTCAATATAAGTGTTAATCGAAAGTACCTGCATTAGGCTACATCAAGAGGAAACAAACCTTAGCGATAGAACATAGAACTACTTTATTGTGTCAAGTTTCAAGAAGCTAGCACAAACCGTGTTTGATTTAGAGTTCGAACTCCATATGTCAATATAGGACAAAACAGAGTGAAACCTAAAAATTCAAACTGTTACTGCAAACGAATGCTTCAACCTAGGAGAACGAAACTTGGGCATCCAAGTTTGATTGGTGCACTGCTCATTACTTGAAAGTATCATGAAGGTCGGAAGAAAAAATATATGATGAGATTTCAGGAGACTGTAGTTGTTTGGCAGCCTAACAACGCCTTTCATTGAATGTGTTATTCGCCAGTCTCTGCTTAAGGCTACATCAAGAGGAAACAAACCTTAGGGATAGAACGTAGAACTACTTTGTTGTGTCATGTTTCAAGTAGCAAGCACAAACCGTGTTTGATTTAAAGTTCTAACTGCATCTGTCAATATAGGAGAAAACAGTGTGAAACTTAAAAATTCAAACTGTTCCTGCAAACGAATGCTTCAACCTAGAAGAGCAAAATTTGGGCATCCAAGTGGGAATGGTGTACTGATCATTACTTGAATGTATCATGAAGATTGGAAGAAAAATATATATGTTGAGATTTCAGGAGACTCTAGTTTTTTGAAAGTTTGGCAACCCATTTCAATATAAGTGTTATTCGCCAGTCCCTGCATTAGGCTACATCAAGAGGAAACAAACCTTAGAGATAGAACGTAGAACAACTTTATTGTGTCAAGTTTCAAGAAGCTAGCACAAACCGTGTTTGATTTAGAGTTCTAGCTGCATCTGTCAATATAGGAGAAAACAGAGTGAAACCTAGAAATTCAAACTGTTACTGCAAACGAATGCATCAACCTAGGAGTTCGAAACTCGGGCATCCAAGTTTGATTGGTGTACTGCTCATTACTTGGAATTATCATTAAGGTCGGAAAAAAAATATGTGTTGAGATTTCAGGAGACTCTAGTTTTTTGGCAGCCTAACAACGCCTTTCATTGAAAGTGTTATTCGCCAGTCTGTGCTGAAGGCTACATCAAGAGGAAACAAACCTTAGGGATAGAATGTAGAACT
Source organism: Callospermophilus lateralis (assembly GCF_048772815.1). Classification (NCBI taxonomy): domain Eukaryota; kingdom Metazoa; phylum Chordata; class Mammalia; order Rodentia; family Sciuridae; genus Callospermophilus; species Callospermophilus lateralis. The sequence goes on along the minus strand of NW_027516588.1, from coordinate 304,268 downwards.
ACTTTATTGTGTCAAGTTTCAAGAAGCTAGCCCAAACCATGTATGATTTAGAGTTTGAACTACATTTGTCAATATAGGAGAAAACAGTGAAACCTAAAAATTCAAACTGTTCCTGCAAACGAATGCTTCAATGTAGGAGAATGAAACTTGAGTATCCAAGTGGGATTGGTGTACTGATCATTTCTTGAAAGTATCATGAAGATTGGATGAAAAGATATATGTTGAGATTTCAGAAGACTCTAGTTTTTGAAAGTTTGGCAACCCCTTTCAATAAAAGTGTTATTCGCCAGTCCCTGCATTAGGCTACATCAAGAGGAAACAAACCTTAGAGATAGAACGTAGAACTACAGTATTTTGTCAAGTTTCAAGAAGCTAGCACAAACCGTGTTTGATTTAGAGTTCGAACTGCATCTCTCTATATAGGAAAAAACAGAGTGAAACCTAAAAATTCAAACTGTTACTGCCAACAAATGCTTCAACCTAGGAGAACGAAACTTGGGCATCCAAGTTTGATTGGTGCACTGCTCATCACTTGAAACTATCATGAAGTTCGGATGAAAAAATATATGATGAGATTTCAGGAGACTGTAGTTTTTTGGCAGCCTAACAACGCTTTTCATTGAATGTGTTATTCGCCAGTCTCTGCTTAAGGCTACAAAAAGAGGAAACAAACCTTAGGGATAGAACGTAGAACTACTTTATTGTGTCATGTTTCAAGTAGCTAGCACAAAACGTGTTTGATTTAAAGTTCTAACTGCATCTGTCAATATAGGAGAAAACAGAGTGAAACCTAAAAATTTAAACTGTTCCTGCAAACGAATGCTTCAACCTAGAAGAACAAAACTTGGGCATCCAAGTGGGAATGGTGTACTGATCATTACTTGAATGTATCATGAAGATTGGATGAAAAAATATATGTTGAGAATCCAGGAGACTCTAGTTTTTTGAAAGTTTGGCAACCACTTTCAATATAAGTGTTACTCGCCAGTCCCTCCTTTAGGCTACATCAAGAGGAAACAAACCTTAGTGATAGAACGTAGAACTACTTTATTGTGTCAAGTTTCAAGAAGCTAGCAGAAACCGTGTTTGATTTAGAGTTCTAGCTGCATCAGTCAATATAGGAGAAAACAGAGTGAAACCTAGAAATTCAAACTGTTACTGCAAATGAATGCATCAACCTAGGAGAACGAAACTTGGGCATCCAAGTTTGATTGGTGTACTGCTCATTACTTGAAAGTATCATTAAGTTCGGAAAAAAAATATGTGTTGAGATTTCAGGAGACTCTAGTTTTTTGGCAGCCTAACAACGCCTTTCATTGTAAGTGTTATTCGCCAGTCTGTGCTGAAGGCTACATCAAGAGGAAACAAACCTTAGGGATAGAATGTAGAACTACTTTATTGTGTCAAGTTTCAAGAAGCTAGCCCAAACCGTGTATGATTTAGAGTTTGAACTACATTTGTCAATATAGGAGAAAACAGAGTGAAACCTAAAAATTCAAAGTGTTACTGCAAACGAATGCTTCAACGTAGGAGAATGAAACTTGAGCATCCAAGTGGGATTGGTGTACTGATCATTACTTGAAAGTATCATGAAGTTTGGATGAAAAAATATATGTTGAGATTTCAGAAGACTCTAGTTTTTGGAAGTTTGGCAAACCCTTTCAATAAAAGAGTTATTCGCCAGTCCCTGCATTAGGCTACATCAAGAGGAAACAAGCCTTAGAGATAGAACTTAGAAGTACAGTATTTTGTCAAGTTTCAAGAAGCTAGCACAAACCGTGTTTGATTTAGAGTTTTAGCTGCATCTGTCAATATAGGAGAAAACAGAGTGAAACCTAGAAATTCAAACTGTTACTGCAAACGAATGCATCAACCTAGGAGAACGAAACTTGGGCATCCAAATTTGATTGGTGCACTGCTCATTACTTGAAAGTACCATGAAGGTCGGAAGAAAAAATATATGATGAGATTTCAGGAGACTGTAGTTTTTTGGCAGCCTAACAACGCCTTTCATTGAATGTGTTATTCGCCAGTCTCTGCTTTAGGCTACATCAAGAGGAAACAAACCTTAGGGATAGAACGTAGAACTACTTTATTGTGTCATTTTTCAAGTAGCTAGCACAAACCGTGTTTGATTTAAAGTTCTAACTGCATCTGTCAATATAGGAGAAACAGAGTGTAACCTAAAAATTCAAACTGTTCCTGCAAACGAATGCTTCAACCTAGAAGAACAAAACTTGGGCATCCAAGTGGGAATGGTGTACTGATCATTACTTGAATGTATCATGAAGATTGGATGAAAAAATACATGTTGAGATTCCAGGAGACTCTAGTTTTTTGAAAGTTTGTCAACCCCTTTCAATATAAGTGTTATTCGCCAGTCCCTGCATTAGGCTACATCAAGAGGAAACAAACCTTTGTGATAGAACGTAGAACTACTTTATTGTGTCAAGTTTCAAGAAGCTAGCACAAACCGAGTTTGATTTAGAGTTCTAGCTGCATCTGTCAATATAGGAGAAAACAGAGTGAAACCTAGAAATTCAAACTCTTACTGCAAACGAATGCATCAACCTAGGAGAATGAAACTTGGGCATCCAAGTTGGATTGGTGTACTGCTCATTACTTGGAAGTATCATTAAGTTCGGAAAAAAAATATGTGTTGAGATTTCAGGAGACTCTAGTTTTTTGGCAGCCTAACAACGCCTTTCATTGAAAGTGTTATTTGCCAGTCTGTGCTGAAGGCTACATCAAGAGGAAACAATCCTTAGGGAAAGAATGTAGAACTACTTTATTGTGTCAAGTTTCAAGAAGCTAGCCCAAACCGTGTATGATTTAGAGTTTGAACTACATTTGTCAATATAGGAGAAAACAGTTAAAAAAAAAAATTCAAACTGTTCCTGCAAACGAATGCTTCAACGTAGGAGAATGAAATTTGAGCATCCAAGTGGGATTGGTGTACTGATCATTTCTTGAAAGTATCATGAAGATTGATGAAAAAATATATGTTGAGATTTCAGAAGACTCTAGTTTTTGAAAGTTTGGCAACCCCTTTCAATAAAAGTCTTATTCGCCAGTCCTTGCATTAGGCTACATCAAGAGGAAACAAACCATAGAGATAGAACGTAGAACTACTTTATTGTGTCAAGTTTCAAGAAGCTAGCACAAACCGTGTTTGATTTAAAGTTCTAGCTGCATCTGTCAATATAGGAGAAAACAGAGTGAAACCTAGAAATTCAAACTGTTACTGCAAACGAATGCATCAACCTAGGAGAACGAAACTTGGGCATCCAAGTTTGATTGGTGTACTGCTCATTACTTGAAAGTATCATTAAGGTCGGAAAAAAAATATGTGTTGAGATTTCAGGAGACTCTAGTATTTTGGCAGCCTAACAACGCCTTTCATTGAAAGTGTTATTCGCCAGTCTGTGCTTAAGGCTACATCAAGAGGAAACAAACCTTAGGGATAGAATGTAGAACTACTTTATTGTGTCAAGTTTCAAGAAGCTAGCCCAAACCGTGTATGATTTAGAGTTTGAACTACATTTGTCAATATAGGAGAAAACAGTGAAACCTAAAAATTCAAACTGTTCCTGCAAACGAATGCTTCAACGTAGGAGAATGAAACTTGAGCATCCAAGTGGGATTGGTGTACTGATCATTACTTGAAAGTATCATGAAGATTGGATGAAAAAATATATGTTGAGTTTTCAGAAGACTCTAGTTTTTGGAAGTTTGGCAACCCCTTTCAATAAAAGTGTTATTCGCCAGTCCCTGCATTAGGCTACATCAAGAGGAAACAAACCTTAGAGATAGAACGTAGAACTACAGTATTTTGTCAAGTTTCACGAAGCTAGCACAAACCGCGTTTGATTTAGAGTTCGAACTGCATCTGTCAATATAGGACAAAACAGAGTGAAACCAAAAAATTCAAACTGTTACTGCAAACGAATGCTTCAACCTAGGAGAACAAAACTTGGGCATCCAAGTATGATTGGTGCACTGCTCATTACTTGAAAGTATCATGAAGGTCGGAAGAAAAAATATATGATGAGATTTCAGGAGACTGTAGTTTTTTGGCAGCCTAACAACGACTTTCATTGAATGTGTTATTCGCCAGTCTGTGCTTAAGGCTACATCAAGAGGAAACAAACCTTAGGGATAGAACGTAGAACTACTTTATTGTGTCATGTTTCAAGTAGCTAGCACAAACCTTGTTTGATTTAAAGTTCTAACTGCATCTGTCAATATAGGAGAAAACAGAGTGAAACCTAAAAATTCAAACTGATCCTGCAAACGAATGCTTCAACCTAGAAGAACAAAACTTGGGCATCCAAGTGGGAATGGTGTACTGATCATTACTTGAATGTATCATGAAGATTGGATGAAAAAATATATGTTGAGATTTCAGGAGACTCTAGTTTTTTGAAAGTTTGGCAACCCCTTTCAATATAAGGGTTATTTGACAGTCCCTGCATTAGGCTACATCAAGAGGAAACAAACCTTAGAGATAGAACGTAGAACTACTTTATTGTGTCAAGTTTCAAGAAGCTAGCACAAACCGAGTTTGATTTAGAGTTCTAGCTGCATCTGTCAATATAGGAGAAAACAGAGTGAAACCTAGAAATTCAAACTCTTACTGCAAACGAATGCATCAACCTAGGAGAACGAAACTTGGGCATCCATGTTGGATTGGTGTACTGCTCATTACTTGGAAGTATCATTAAGTTCGGAAAAAAAATATGTGTTGAGATTTCAGGAGACTCTAGTTTTTCGGCAGCCTAACAACGCCTTTCATTGAAAGTGTTATTTGCCAGTCTGTGCTGAAGGCTACATCAAGAGGAAACAAACCTTAGGGAAAGAATATAGAACTACTTTATTGTGTCAAGTTTCAAGAAGCTAGCCCAAACCGTATATGATTTAGAGTTTGAAGTACATTTGTCAATATAGGATAAAACAGTGAAAAAAAAAAATTCAAACTGTTCCTGCAAACGAATGCTTCAACGTAGGAGAATGAAACTTGAGCATCCAAGTGGGATTGGTGTACTGATCATTTCTTGAAAGTATCATGAAGATTGGATGAAAAAATATATGTTGAGATTTCAGAAGACTCTATTTTTTGAAAGTTTGGCAACCCCTTTCAATAAAAGTGTTATTCGCCAGTCCTTGCATTAGGCTACATCAAGAGGAAACAAACCATAGAGATAGAACGTAGAACTACTTTATTGTGTCAAGTTTCAAGAAGCTAGCACAAACCGTGTTTCATTTAAAGTTCTAGCTGCATCTGTCAATATAGGAGAAAACAGAGTGAAACCTAGAAATTCAAACTGTTACTGCAAACGAATGCATCAACCTAGGAGAACGAAACTTGGGCATCCAAGTTTGATTGGTGTACTGCTCATTACTTGAAAGTATCATTAAGGTCGGAAAAAAAATATGTGTTGAGATTTCAGGAGACTCTAGTTTTTTTGCAGCCTAACAGTGCCTTTCATTGAAAGTGTTATTTGCCAGATTGTGCTGAAGGCTACATCAAGAGGAAACAAAACTTAGGGATAGAATGTAGAACTACTTTATTGTGTCAAGTTTCAAGAAGCTAGCCCAAACCGTGTATGATTTAGAGTTTGAACTACATTTGTCAATATAGGAGAAAACAGTGAAACCTAAAAATTCAAACTGTTCCTGCAAACGAATGCTTCAACGTAGGAGAATGAAACTTGAGCATCCAAGTGGGATTGGTGTACTGATCATTTCTTGAAAGTATCATGAAGATTTAATGAAAAAATATATGTTGAGATTTCAGGAGACTCTAGTTTTTGGAAGTTTGGCAACCCCTTTCAATAAAAGTGCTATGCGCCAGTCCCTGCATTAGGCTACAACAAGAGGAAACAAACCTTAGAGATAGAACGTAGAACTACAGTATTTTGTCAAGTTTCAAGAAGCTGGCACAAACCGTGTTTTATTTAGAGTTCGAACTGCATCTGTCTATATAGGACAAAACAGAGTGAAACCTAAAAATTCAAACTGTTACTGCAAACGAATGCTTCAACCAAGGAGAACGAAACTTGGGCATCCAAGTTTGATTGGTGCACTGCTCATTACTTGAAAGTATCATGAAGGTCGGAAGAAAAAATATATGATGAGATTTCAGGAGACTGTAGTTTTTTGGCAGCCTAACAACGCCTTTCATTGAATGTGTTATTCGCCAGTCTCTGCTTAAGGCTACATCAAGAGGAAAAAAAACTTAGGGATAGAACGTAGAACTACTTTATTGTGTCATGTTTCAAGTAGCTAGCACAAACCGTGTTTGATTTAAAGTTCTAACTGCATCTGTCAATATAGGAGAAAACAGAGTAAAACCTAAAAACTCAAACTGTACCTGCAAACGAATGCTTCAACCTAGTAGAACAAAACTTGTGCATCCAAGTGGGAATGGTGTACTGATCATTACTTGAATGTATCATGAAGATTGGATGAAAAAATATATGTTGTGATTCCCGGAGACTCTAGTTTTTTGAAAGTTTGGCAACCCCTTTCAATATAAGTGTTATTCGCCAGTCCTTGCATTAGGCTACATCAAGAGGAAACAAACCTTAGAGATAGAACGTAGAACTACTTTATTGTGTCAAGTTTCAAGAAGCTAGCACAAACCGTGTTGGATTTAGAGTTCTAGCTGCGTCTGTCAATATAGGAGAAAACAGAGTGAAACCTAGAAATTCAAACTGTTACTGCAAACGAATGCATCAACCTAGGAGAACGAATCTTGGGCATCCAAGTTTGATTGGTGTACTGCTCATTACTTGAAAGTATCATTAAGGTCGGAAAAAAAATATGTGTTGAGATTTCAGGAGACTCTAGTTTTTTGGCAGCCTAACAACGCCTTTCTTTGAAAGTGTTATTCGCCAGTCTGTGCTGAAGGCTACATCAAGAGGAAACAAACCTTAGGGATAGAATGTAGAACTACTTTATTGTGTCAAGTTTCAAGAAGCTAGCACAAACCGTGTATGATTTAGAGTTTGAACTACATTTGTCAATATAGGAGAAAACAGAGTGAAACCTAAAAACTCAAACTGTTCCTGCAAACGAATGCTTCAACGTAGGAGAATGAAACTTGAGCCTCCAAGTGTTATTGGTGTACTGATCATTACTTGAAAGTATCATGAAGATTGGATGAAAAAATATATGTTGAGATTTCAGAAGACTCTAGTTTTTGGAAGTTTGGCAACCCCTTTCAATAAAAGTGTTATTCGCCAGTCCCTGCATTAGGCTACATCAAGAGGAAACAAACCTTAGAGATAGAACGTAGAACTACAGTATTTTGTCAAGTTTCAAGAAGCTAGCACAAACCGTGTTTGATTTAGAGTTCGAACTGCATCTGTCTATATAGGACAAAACAGAGTGAAACCTAAAAATTCAAACTGTTACTGCAAACGAATGCTTCAACCTAGGAGAACGAAACTTGGGCATCCAAGTTTGATTGGTGCACTGCTCATTACTTGAAAGTATCATGATGTTCGGAAGAAAAAATATATGATGAGATTTCAGGAGACTGTAGTTTTTTGGCAGCCTAACAACGCCTTTCATTGAATGTGTTATTCGCCAGTCTCTGCTCAAGGCTACATCAAGAGGAAACAAACCTTAGGGATAGAATGTGGAACTACTTTATTGTGTCATGTTTCAAGTAGCTAGCACAAACCGTGTTAGATTTAAAGTTCTAACTGCATCTGTCAATATAGGAGAAAACAGAGTGAAACCTAAAAGTTCAAACTGTTCCTGCAAACGAATGCTTCAACCTAGAAGAACAAAACTGGGGCATCCAAGTGGGAATGGTGTACTGATCATTACTTGAATGTATCATGAAGATTGGATGAAAAAATATATGTTGAGATTTCAGGAGACTCTAGTTTTTTGAAAGTTTGGCAACCCCTTTCAATATAAGTGTTATTCGCCAGTCCTTGCATTAGGCTACATCAAGAGGAAACAAACCTTAGAAATAGAACGTAGAACTACTTTATTGTGTCAAGTTTCAAGAAGCTAGCACAAACCGTGTTGGATTTAGAGTTCTAGCTGCGTCTGTCAATATAGGAGAAAACAGAGTGAAACCTAGAAATTCAAACTGTTACTGCAAACGAATGCATCAACCTAGGAGAACGAATCTTGGGCATCCAAGTTTGATTGGTGTACTGCTCATTACTTGAAAGTATCATTAAGGTCGGAAAAAAAATATGTGTTGAGATTTCAGGAGACTCTAGTTTTTTGGCAGCCTAACAACGCCTTTCATTGAAAGTGTTATTCGCCAGTCTGTGCTGAAGGCTACATCAAGAGGAAACAAACCTTAGGGATAGAATGTAGAACTACTTTATTGTGTCAAGTTTCAAGAAGCTAGCCCAAACCGTGTATGATTTAGAGTTTGAACTACATTTGTCAATATAGGAGAAAACAGAGTGAAACCTAAAAACTCAAACTGTTCCTGCAAACGAATGCTTCAACGTAGGAGAATGAAACTTGAGCCTCCAAGTGTTATTGGTGTACTGATCATTACTTGAAAGTATCATGAAGATTGGATGAAAAAATATATGTTGAGATTTCAGAAGACTCTAGTTTTTGGAAGTTTGGCAACCCCTTTCAATAAAAGTGTTATTCGCCAGTCCCTGCATTAGGCTACATCAAGAGGAAACAAACCTTAGAGATAGAACGTAGAACTACAGTATTTTGTCAAGTTTCAAGAAGCTAGCACAAACCGTGTTTGATTTAGAGTTCGAACTGCATCTGTCTATATAGGACAAAACAGAGTGAAACCTAAAAATTCAAACTGTTACTGCAAACGAATGCTTCAACCTAGGAGAACGAAACTTGGGCATCCAAGTTTGATTGGTGCACTGCTCATTACTTGAAAGTATCTTGATGTTCGGAAGAAAAAATATATGATGAGATTTCAGGAGACTGTAGTTTTTTGGCAGCCTAACAACGCCTTTCATTGAATGTGTTATTCGCCAGTCTCTGCTCAAGGCTACATCAAGAGGAAACAAACCTTAGGGATAGAATGTGGAACTACTTTATTGTGTCATGTTTCAAGTAGCTAGCACAAACCGTGTTAGATTTAAAGTTCTAACTGCATCTGTCAATATAGGAGAAAACAGAGTGAAACCTAAAAGTTCAAACTGTTCCTGCAAACGAATGCTTCAACCTAGAAGAACAAAACTGGGGCATCCAAGTGGGAATGGTGTACTGATCATTACTTGAATGTATCATGAAGATTGGATGAAAAAATATATGTTGAGATTTCAGGAGACTCTAGTTTTTTGAAAGTTTGGCAACACCTTTCAATATAAGTGTTATTCGCCAGTCCTTGCATTAGGCTACATCAAGAGGAAACAAACCTTAGAGATAGAACGTAGAACTACTTTATTGTGTCAAGTTTCAAGAAGCTAGCACAAACCGTGTTGGATTTAGAGTTCTAGCTGCGTCTGTCAATATAGGAGAAAACAGAGTGAAACCTAGAAATTCAAACTGTTACTGCAAACGAATGCATCAACCTAGGAGAACGAATCTTGGGCATCCAAGTTTGATTGGTGTACTGCTCATTACTTGAAAGTATCATTAAGGTCGGAAAAAAAATATGTGTTGAGATTTCAGGAGACTCTAGTTTTTTGGCAGCCTAACAACGCCTTTCATTGAAAGTGTTATTCGCCAGTCTGTGCTGAAGGCTACATCAAGAGGAAACAAACCTTAGGGATAGAATGTAGAACTACTTTATTGTGTCAAGTTTCAAGAAGCTAGCACAAACCGTGTATGATTTAGAGTTTGAACTACATTTGTCAATATAGGAGAAAACAGAGTGAAACCTAAAAACTCAAACTGTTCCTGCAAACGAATGCTTCAACGTAGGAGAATGAAACTTGAGCCTCCAAGTGTTATTGGTGTACTGATCATTACTTGAAAGTATCATGAAGATTGGATGAAAAAATATATGTTGAGATTTCAGAAGACTCTAGTTTTTGGAAGTTTGGCAACCCCTTTCAATAAAAGTGTTATTCGCCAGTCCCTGCCTTAGGCTACATCAAGAGGAAACAAACCTTAGAGATAGAACGTAGAACTACAGTATTTTGTCAAGTTTCAAGAAGCTAGCACAAACCGTGTTTGATTTAGAGTTCGAACTGCATCTGTCTATATAGGACAAAACAGAGTGAAACCTAAAAATTCAAACTGTTACTGCAAACGAATGCTTCAACCTAGGAGAACGAAACTTGGGCATCCAAGTTTGATTGGTGCACTGTTCATTACTTGAAAGTATCATGAAGTTCGGAAGAAAAAATATATGATGAGATTTCAGGAGACTGTAGTTTTTTGGGAGCCTAACAACGCCTTTCATTGAATGTGTTATTCGCCAGTCTCTGCTCAAGGCTACATCAAGAGGAAACAAACCTTAGGGATAGAACGTGGAACTACTTTATTGTGTCATGTTTCAAGTAGCTAGCACAAACCGTGTTAGATTTAAAGTTCTAACTGCATCTGTCAATATAGGAGAAAACAGAGTGAAACCTAAAAATTCAAACTGTTCCTGCAAACGAATGCTTCAACCTAGAAGAACAAAACTTGGGCATCCAAGTGGGAATGGTGTACTGATCATTACTTGAATGTATCATGAAGATTGGATGAAAAAATATATGTTGAGATTTCAGGAGACTCTAGTTTTTTGAAAGTTTGGCAACCCATTTCTATATAAGTGTTATTCGCCAGTCCCTGCATTAGGCTAATCAAGAGAAAACAAACCTTAGAGATAGAACGTAAAACTACTTTATTGTGTCAAGTTTCAAGAAGATAGCACAAACCGTGTTTGATTTAGAGTTCTAGCTGCATCTGTCAATATAAGAGAAAACAGAGTGAAACCTAGAAATTCAAACTGTTACTGCAAACGAATGCATCAACCTAGGAGAACGAAACTTGGGCATACAAGTTTGATTGGTGTACTGCTCATTACTTGAAAGTATCATTAAGGTCGGAAAAAAAAAGTATGTGTTGAGATTTCAGGAGACTCTAGTTTTTTGGCAGCCTAACAACGCCTTTCATTGAAAGTGTTATTCGCCAGTCTGTGCTGAAGGCTACATCAAGAGGAATCAAACGTTAGGGATAGAATGTACAACTACTTTATTGTGTCAAGTTTCAAGAAGCTAGCCCAAACCGTGTATGATTTAGAGTTTGAACTACATTTGTCAATATAGGAGAAAACAGAGTGAAACCTAATAATTCAAACTGTTGATGCAAACGAATGCTTCAACGTAGGAGAATGAAACTTGCGCATCCAAGTGGGATTGGTGTACTGATCATTATTTGAAAGTATCATGAAGATTGGATGAAAAAATATATGTTGAGATTTCAGAAGACTCTAGTTTTGGAAGTTTGGCAACCCCTTTCAATAAAAGTGTTATTCGCCAGTGCCTGCATTAGGCAACATCAAGAGGAAACAAACCTTAGAGATAGAACGTAGAAGTACAGTATTTTGTCAATTTTCAAGAAGCTAGCACAAACCGTGTTTGAAATAGAGTTCGAACTGCATCTGTCAATATAGGACAAAACAGAGTGAAACCTAAATATTCAAACTGTTTCTGCAAACGAATGCTTCAACCTAGGAGAACGAAACTTGGGCATCCAAGTTTGATTGGTGCACTGCTCATTACTTGAAAGTATCATAAAGGTCGGAAGAAAAAATATATGATGAGATTTAAGGAGACTGTAGTTTTTTGGCAGCCTAACAACGCCTTTCATTGAATGTGTTATTCGCCAGTCTCTGCTTAAGGCTACATCAAGAATAAACAAACCTTAGGGAGAGAACGTAGAACTACTTTATTGTGTCATGTTTCAAGTAGCTAGCACAAACCGTGTTTGATTTAAAGTTCTAACTGCATCTGTCAATATAGGAGAAAACAGAGTGAAACCTAAAAATTCAAACTGTTCCTGCAAACGAATGCTTCAACCTAGAAGAACAAAACTTGGGCATCCAAGTGGGAATGGTGTACTGATCATTACTTGAATGTATCATGAAGATTGGATGAAAAAATATATGTTGAGATTTCAGGAGACTCTAGTTTTTTGAACGTTTGGCAACCCCTTTCAATATAAGTGTTTTTCGCCAGTCCCTGCATTAGGCTATATCAAGAGGAAACAAACCTTAGAGATAGAACGTAGAACTACTTTATTGTGTCAAGTTTCAAGAAGCTAGCACAAACCGTGTTTGATTTAGAGTTCTAGCTGCATCTGTCAATATAGGAGAAAACAGAGTGAAACCTAGAAATTCAAACTGTTACTGCAAACGAATGCATCAACCTAGGAGAACGAAACTTGGGCATCCAAGTTTGATTGGTGTACTGCTCATTACATGGAAGAATCATTAAGGTCGGAAAAAAATATGTGTTGAGATTTCAGGAGACTCTAGTTTTTTGGCAGCCTAACAACGCCTTTCATTGAAAGTGTTATTCGCCAGTCTGTGCTGAATGCTACATCAAGAGGAAACAGACCTTAGGGATAGAATGTAGAACAACTTTATTGTGTCAAGTTTCAAGAAGCTAGCCCAAACCGTGTATGATTTAGAGTTTGAACTACATTTGTCAATATAGGAGAAAACAGAGTGAAACCTAAAAATTCAAACTGTTCCTGCAAACGAATGCTTCATCGTAGGAGAATGAAACTTGAGCATCCAAGTGGGATTGGTATACTGATCATTACTTGAAAGTATCATGAAGATTGGATGGAAAAATATATGTTGAGATTTCAGAAGACTCTAGTTTTTTGAAGTTTAGCAACCCCTTTCAATAAAAGTCTTATTCGCCAGTCCCTGCATTAGGCTACATCAAGAGGAAAAAAACCTTAGAGATAGAACGTAGAACTACAGTATTTTGTCAAGTTTCAAGAAGCTAGCCCAAACTGTGTTTGATTTAGAGTTCGAACTGCATCTGTCAATATAGGACAAAACAGAGTGAAACCTAAAAATTCAAACTGTTACTGCAAACGAATGCTTCAACCTAGGAGAACGAAACTTGGGCATCCAAGTTTGATTGGTGCACTGCTCATTACTTGAAAGTATCATGAAGGTCGGAAGAAAAAATATATGATGAGATTTCATTAGCTTGTAGTTTTTTGGCAGCCTAACAACGCCTTTCATTGAATGTGTTATTCGCCAGGCTCTGCTTAAGGCTACATCAAGAGGAAACAAACCTTAGGGATAGATTGTAGAACTACTTTATTGTGTCATGTTTCAAGTAGCTAGCACAAACCGTGTTTGACTTAAAGTTCTAACTGCATCTGTCAATATAGGAGAAAACAGAGTGAAACCTAAAAATTCAAACTGTTCCTGCAAACGAATGCTTCAACCTAGAAGAACAAAACTTGGGCATCCAAGTGGGATTGGTGTACTGATCATTCCTTGAATGTATCATGAAGATTGGATGAAAAAATATATGTTGAGATTTCAGGAGACTCTAGTTTTTTGAAAGTTTGGCAACCCCTTTCAATATAAGTGTTATTCGCCAGTCCCTCCTTTAGGCTACATCAAGAGGAAACAAACCTTAGAGATAGAACTTAGAACTACTTTATTGTGTCAAGTTTCAAGAAGCTAGCACAAACCGTGTTTGATTTAGAGTTCTAGCTGCATCTGTCAATATAGGAGAAAACAGAGTGAAACCTAGAAATTCAAACTGTTACTGCAAACGAATGCATCAACCTTGGAGATCGAAACTTGGGCATCCAAGTTTGATTGGTGTACTGCTCATTACTTGTAGGTATCATTAATTTCGGAAAAAAAATATGTGTTGAGATTTCAGGAGACTCTAGTTTTTTGGCAGCCTAACAACGCCTTTCATTGAAAGTGTTATTCGCCAGTCTGTGCTTAAGGCTACATCAAGAGGAAACAAACCTTAGGGATAGAATGTAGAACTACTTTATTGTGTCAAGTTTCATGAAGCTAGCCCAAACCCTGTATGATTTAGAGTATGAACTACATTTCTCAATATAGGAGAAAACAGAGTGAAACCTAAAAATTCAAACTGTTCCTGCAAACGAATGCTTCAACCTAGAAGAACAAAACTTGGGTATCCAAGTGGGAATGGTGTACTGATCATTACTTGAAATTATCATGAAGATTTGATGAAAAAATATATGTTGAGATTTCAGAAGACTCTAGTTTTTGGAAGTTTGGCAACCCCTTTCAATAAAAGTGTTATTCGCCAGTCCCTGCATTAGGCTACATCAAGAGGAAACAAACCTTAGAGATAGAACGTAGAACTACAGTATTTTGTCAAGTTTCAAGAAGCTAGCACAAACCGTGTTTGATTTAGAGTTCGAACTGCATCTGTCAATATAGGACAAAACAGAGTGAAAACTAAAAATTCAAACTGTTCCTGCAAACGAATGCTTCAACCTAGGAGAACGAAACTTGGGCATCCAAGTTTGATTGGTGCACTGCTCATTACTTGAAAGTATCATGAAGGTCGGAAGAAAAAATATATGATAAGATTTCAGGAGACTAGTTTTTTTCCAGCGTAACAACGCCTTTCAATGAATGTGTTATTCGCCAGTCTCTGCTTAAGGCTACATCAAGAGGAAACAATCCTTAGGGATAGAATGTAGAACTACTTTATTGTGTCAAGTTTCAAGAAGCTAGCCCAAACTGTGTATGATTTAGAGTTTAAACTACATTTGTCAATATAGGAGAAAACAGTGAAACCTAAAAATTCAAACTGTTCCTGCAAACGAATGCTTCAACGAAGGAGAATGAAACTTGAGCATCCAAGTGGGATTGGTGTACTGATCATTACTTGAAAGTATCATGAAGATTGGATGAAAAAATATATGTTGAGATTTCAGAAGACTCTAGTTTTTGGAAGTTTGGCAACCCCTTTCAATAAAAGTGTTATTCGCCAGTCCCTGCATTAGGCTACATCAAGAGGAAACAAACCTTAGAGATAGAACGTAGAACTACAGTATTTTGTCAGGTTCAAGAAGCTAGCACAAACCGTGTTTGATTTAGAGTTCGAACTGCATATGTCAATATAGGACAAAACAGAGTGAAACCGAAAAATTCAAACTGTTACTGCAAACGAATGCTTCAACCTAGGAGAACGAAACTTGGGCATCCAAGTTTGATTGGTGCACTGCTCATTACTTGAAAGTATCATGAAGGTCGGAAGAAAAAATATATGATGAGATTTCAGGAGACTGTAGTTGTTTGCAGCCTAACAACGCCTTTCATTGAATGTGTTATTCGCCAGTCTCTGCTTAAGGCTACATCAAGAGGAAACAAACCTTAGGGATAGAACGTAGAACTACTTTATTGTGTCATGTTTCGAGTAGCTAGCACAAACCGTGTTTGATTTAAAGTTCTAACTGCATCTGTCAATATAGGAGAAAACAGAGTGAAACCTAAAAATTCAAACTATTCCTGCAAACGAATGCTTCAACTTAGAAGAACAAAACTTGGGCATCCAAGTGGGAATGGTGTACTGATCATTACTGGAATGTATCATGAAGATTGGATGAAAAAATATATGTTGAGATTTCAGGAGACTCTAGTTTTTTGAAAGTTTGGCAACCCATTTCAATATAAGTGTTATTCGCCAGTCCCTGCATTAGGCTACATCAAGAGGAAACAAACCTTAGAGATAGAACGTAGAACTACTTTATTGTGTCAAGTTTCAAGAAGCTAGCACAAACCGTGTTTGATTTAGAGTTCTAGCTGCATCTGTCAATATAGGAGAAAACAGAGTGAAACCTAGAAATTCAAACTGTTACTGCAAACGAATTCATCAACCTAGGAGAACGAAACTTGGGCATCCAATTAGATTGGTGTACTGCTCATTACTTGGAAGTATCATTAAGGTCGGAAAAAAATATGTGTTGAGATTTCAGGAGACTCTAGTTTTCTGGCAGCCTAACAACGCCTTTCATTGAAAGTGTTATTCGCCAGTCTGTGCTTAAGGCTACATCAATTGGAAACAAACCTTAGGGATAGAATGTAGAACTACTTTATTGTGTCAAGTTTCAAGAAGCTAGCCCAAACCGTGTATGATTTAGAGTTTGAACTACATTTGTCAATATAGGAGAAAACAGAGTGAAACCTAAAAATTCAAACTGTTCCTGCAAACAAATGCTTCAACGTAGGAGAATGAAACTTGAGCATCCAAGTGGGATTGGTTTACTGATCATTACTTGAAAGTATCATGAATATTGGATGAAAAAATATATGTTGAGATTTCAGAAGACTCTAGTTTTTGGAAGTTTGACAACCCCTTTCAATAAAAGTGTTATTCGCCAGTCCCTGCATTAGGCTACATCAAGAGGAAACAAACCTTAGAGATAGAACGTAGAACTACAGTATTTTGTCAAGTTTCAAGAAGCTAGCACAAACCGTGTTTGATTTAGAGTTCAAACTGCATCTGTCAATATAGGACAAAACAGAGTGAAACGTAAAAATTCAAACTGTTACTGCAAACGAATGTTTCAACCTAGGAGAACGAAACTTGGGCATCCAACTTTGATTGGTGACTGCTCATTACTTGAAAGTATCAGGAAGGTCGGAAGAAAAAATATATGATGAGATTTCAGGAGACTGTAGTTTTTTGGCAGCCTAACAACGCCTTTCATTGAATGTGTTATTCGCCAGTCTCTGCTTAAGGCTACATCAAGAGGAAACAAACCTTAGGGATAGAACGTAGAACTACTTTATTGTGTCATGTTTCAAGTAGCTAGCACAAACCGTGTTTGATTTAAAGTTCTAACTGCATCTGTCAATATAGGAGAAAACAGAGTGAAACCTAAAAATTCAAACTGTTCCTGCAAACGAATGCTTCAACCTAGAAGAACAAAACTTGGGCATCCAAGTGGGAATGGTGTACTGATCATTACTTGAATGTATCACGAAGATTGGATGAAAAAATATATGTTGAGATTTCAGGAGACTCTAGTTTTTTGAAAGTTTGGCAACCCCTTTCAATATAAGTGTTATTCGAAAGTACCTGCATTAGGCTACATCAAGAGGAAACAAACCATAGCGATAGAACATAGAACTACTTTATTGTGTCAAGTTTCAAGAAGCTAGCACAAACCGTGTTTGATTTAGAGTTCTAGCTGCATCTGTCAATATAGGAGAAAACAGAGTGAAACCTAGAAACTTAAACTGTTACTGCAAACGAATGCATCAACCTAGGAGAACGAAACTTGGGCATCCAAGTTTGATTGGTGTACTGCTCATTACTTGAAAGTATCATTAAGGTCGGAAAAAAAATATGTGTTGAGATTTCAGGAGACTCTAGTTTTTTGGCAGCCTAACAATGCCTTTCATTGAAAGTGTTATTCGCCAGTCTGTGCTGAAGGCTACATCAAGAGGAAACAATCCTTAGGGATAGAATGTAGAACTACTTTATTGTGTCAAGTTTCAAGAAGCTAGCCCAAACCGTGTATGATTTAGAGTTTGAACTACATTTGTCAATATAGGAGAAAACAGTGAAACCTAAATATTCAAACTGTTCCTGCAAACGAATGCTTCAACGTAGGAGAATGAAACTTGAGCATCCAAGAGGGATTGGTGTACTGATCATTACTTGAAAGTATCATGAAGATTGGATGAAAAAATATATGTTCAGATTTCAGAAGACTCTAGTTTTTGGAAGTTTGGCAACCCCTTTCAATAAAAGTGTTATTCGCCAGTCCCTGCATTAGGCTACATCAAGAGGAAACAAACCTTAGAGATAGAACGTAGAACTACAGTATTTTGTCAAGTTTCAAGAAGCTAGCACAAACCGTGTTTGATTTAGAGTTCGAACTGCATATGTCAATATAGGACAAAACAGAGTGAAACCTAAAAATTCAAACTGTTACTGCAAACGAATGCTTCAACGTTGGAGAACGAAACTTGGGCATCCAAGTTTGATGGGTGCACTGCTCATTACTTGAAAGTATCATGAAGGTCGGAAGAAAAAATATATGATGAGATTTCAGGAGACTGTAGTTGTTTGGCATCCTAACAACGCCTTTCATTGAATGTGTTATTCGCCAGTCTCTGCTTAAGGCTACATCAAGATTAAACAAACCTTAGGGATAGAACGTAGAACTACTTTATTGTGTCATGTTTCGAGTAGCTAGCACAAACCGTGTTTGATTTAAAGTTCTAACTGCATCTGTCAATATAGGAGAAAACAGAGTGAAACCTAAAAATTCAAACTATTCCTGCAAACGAATGCTTCAACTTAGAAGAACAAAACTTGGGCATCCAAATGGGAATGGTGTACTGATCATTACTGGAATGTATCATGAAGATTGGATGAAAAAATATATGTTGAGATTTCAGGAGACTCTAGTTTTTTGAAAGTTTGGCAACCCCTTTCAATATAAGTGTTATTCGCCAGTCCCTGCATTAGCCTACATCAAGAGGAAACAAACCTTAGAGATACAACGTAGAACTACTTTATTGTGTCAAGTTTCAAGAAGCTAGCACAAACCGTGTTTGATTTAGAGTTCTAGCTGCATCTGTCAATATAGGAGAAAACAGAGTGAAACCTAGAAATTCAAACTCTTACTGCAAACGAATTCATCAACCTAGGAGAACGAAACTTGGGCATCCAAGTTTGATTGGTGTACTGCTCATTACTTGAAAGTATCATTAAGGTTGGAAAAAAAATATGTGTTGAGATTTCAGGAGACTCTAGTTTTTTGGCAGCCTAACAACGCCTTTCATTGAAAGTGTTATTCGCCAGTCTGTGCTGAAGGCTACATCAAGAGGAAACAAACATTAGGGATAGAATGTAGAACTACTTTATTGTGTCAAGTTTCAAGAAGCTAGCCCAAACCGTGTATGATTTAGAGTTTGAACTACATTTGTCAATATAGGAGAAAACAGTGAAACCTAAAAATTCAAACTGTTCCTGCAAACGAATGCTTCAACGTAGGAGAATGAAACTTGAGCATCCAAGTGGGATTGGTGTACTGATCATTACTTGAAAGTATCATGAAGATTGGATGAAAAAATATATTTGAGATTTCAGAAGACTCTAGTTTTTGGAAGTTTGGCAACCCCTTTCAATAAAAGTGTTATTCGCAAGTCCCTGCATTAGGCTTCATCAAGAGGAAACAAACCTTAGAGATAGAACGTAGAACTACAGTATTTTGTCAAGTTTCAAGAAGCTAGCACAAACCGTGTTTGATTTAGAGTTCGAACTGCATCTGTCAATATAGGACAAAACAGAGTGAAACCTAAAAATTCAAACTGTTCCTGCAAACGAATGATTCAACCTAGGAGAACGAAACTTGGGCATCCAAGTTTGATTTTTGCACTGCTCATTACTTGAAAGTATCATGAAGGTCGGAAGAAAAAATGTATGATGAGATTTCAGGAGACTGTAGTTTTTTGGCAGCCTAACAACGCCTTTCATTGAATGTGTTATTCGCCAGTCTGTGCTTAAGGCTACATCAAGATTAAACAAACCTTAGGGATAGAACGTAGAACTACTTTATTGTGTCATGTTTCAAGTAGCTAGCACAAACCGTGTTTGATTTAAAGTTGTAACTGCATCTGTCAATATAGGAAAAAACAGAGTGAAACCTAAAAATTCAAACTGTTCCTGCAAACGAATGCTTCAACCTAGAAGAACAAAACTTGGGCACCCAAGTGGGAATGGTTTACTGATCATTTCTTGAATGTATCATAAAGAATTGATGAAAAAATATATGTTGAGATTTCAGGAGACTCTAGTTTTTTGAAAGATTGGCAACCCCTTTCAATATAAGTGTTATTCGCCAGTCCCTGCATTAGGCTACATCAAGAGGAAACAAACCTTAGAAATAGAACGTAGAACTACTTTATTGTGTCAAGTTTCAAGAAGCTAGCACAAACCGTGTTTGATTTAGAGTTCTAGCTGCATCTGTCAATATAGGAGAAAACAGAGTGAAACCTAGAAATTCAAACTGTTACTGCAAACGAATGCATCAACCTAGGAGAACGAAACTTGGGCATCCAAGTTTGATTGGTGTACTGCTCATTACTTGAAAGTATCATTAAGGTCGGAAAAAAAATATGTGTTGAGATTTCAGGAGACTCTAGTTTTTTGGCAGCCTAACAACGCCTTTCATTGAAAGTGTTATTCGCCAGTCTGTGCTGAAGGCTACATCAAGAGGAAACAAACCTTAGGGATAGAATGTAAAACTACTTTATTGTGTCAAGTTTCAAGAAGCTAGCCCAAACCGTGTATGATTTAGAGTTTGAACTACATTTGTCAATATAGGAGAAAACAGTGAAACCTAAATATTCAAACTGTTCCTGCAAACGAATGCTTCAACGTAGGAGAATGAAACTTGAGCATCCAAGAGGGATTGGTGTACTGATCATTACTTGAAAGTATCATGAAGATTGGATGAAAAAATATATGTTCAGATTTCAGAAGACTCTAGTTTTTGGAAGTTTGGCAACCCCTTTCAATAAAAGTGTTATTCGCCAGTCCCTGCATTAGGCTACATCAAGAGGAAACAAACCTTAGAGATAGAACGTAGAACTACAGTATTTTGTCAAGTTTCAAGAAGCTAGCACAAACCGTGTTTGATTTAGAGTTCGAACTGCATATGTCAATATAGGACAAAACAGAGTGAAACCTAAAAATTCAAACTGTTACTGCAAACGAATGCTTCAACGTTGGAGAACGAAACTTGGGCATCCAAGTTTGATGGGTGCACTGCTCATTACTTGAAAGTATCATGAAGGTCGGAAGAAAAAATATATGATGAGATTTCAGGAGACTGTAGTTGTTTGGCATCCTAACAACGCCTTTCATTGAATGTGTTATTCGCCAGTCTCTGCTTAAGGCTACATCAAGAGGAAACAAACCTTAGGGATAGAACGTAGAACTACTTTATTGTGTCATGTTTCGAGTAGCTAGCACAAACCGTGTTTGATTTAAAGTTCTAACTGCATCTGTCAATATAGGAGAAAACAGAGTGAAACCTAAAAATTCAAACTATTCCTGCAAACGAATGCTTCAACTTAGAAGAACAAAACTTGGGCATCCAAATGGGAATGGTGTACTGATCATTACTGGAATGTATCATGAAGATTGGATGAAAAAATATATGTTGAGATTTCAGGAGACTCTAGTTTTTTGAAAGTTTGGCAACCCCTTTCAATATAAGTGTTATTCGCCAGTCCCTGCATTAGCCTACATCAAGAGGAAACAAACCTTAGAGATACAACGTAGAACTACTTTATTGTGTCAAGTTTCAAGAAGCTAGCACAAACCGTGTTTGATTTAGAGTTCTAGCTGCATCTGTCAATATAGGAGAAAACAGAGTGAAACCTAGAAATTCAAACTCTTACTGCAAACGAATTCATCAACCTAGGAGAACGAAACTTGGGCATCCAAGTTTGATTGGTGTACTGCTCATTACTTGAAAGTATCATTAAGGTTGGAAAAAAAATATGTGTTGAGATTTCAGGAGACTCTAGTTTTTTGGCAGCCTAACAACGCCTTTCATTGAAAGTGTTATTCGCCAGTCTGTGCTGAAGGCTACATCAAGAGGAAACAAACATTAGGGATAGAATGTAGAACTACTTTATTGTGTCAAGTTTCAAGAAGCTAGCCCAAACCGTGTATGATTTAGAGTTTGAACTACATTTGTCAATATAGGAGAAAACAGTGAAACCTAAAAATTCAAACTGTTCCTGCAAACGAATGCTTCAACGTAGGAGAATGAAACTTGAGCATCCAAGTGGGATTGGTGTACTGATCATTACTTGAAAGTATCATGAAGATTGGATGAAAAAATATATTTGAGATTTCAGAAGACTCTAGTTTTTGGAAGTTTGGCAACCCCTTTCAATAAAAGTGTTATTCGCAAGTCCCTGCATTAGGCTTCATCAAGAGGAAACAAACCTTAGAGATAGAACGTAGAACTACAGTATTTTGTCAAGTTTCAAGAAGCTAGCACAAACCGTGTTTGATTTAGAGTTCGAACTGCATCTGTCAATATAGGACAAAACAGAGTGAAACCTAAAAATTCAAACTGTTCCTGCAAACGAATGATTCAACCTAGGAGAACGAAACTTGGGCATCCAAGTTTGATTTTTGCACTGCTCATTACTTGAAAGTATCATGAAGGTCGGAAGAAAAAATGTATGATGAGATTTCAGGAGACTGTAGTTTTTTGGCAGCCTAACAACGCCTTTCATTGAATGTGTTATTCGCCAGTCTGTGCTTAAGGCTACATCAAGATTAAACAAACCTTAGGGATAGAACGTAGAACTACTTTATTGTGTCATGTTTCAAGTAGCTAGCACAAACCGTGTTTGATTTAAAGTTGTAACTGCATCTGTCAATATAGGAAAAAACAGAGTGAAACCTAAAAATTCAAACTGTTCCTGCAAACGAATGCTTCAACCTAGAAGAACAAAACTTGGGCACCCAAGTGGGAATGGTTTACTGATCATTTCTTGAATGTATCATAAAGAATTGATGAAAAAATATATGTTGAGATTTCAGGAGACTCTAGTTTTTTGAAAGATTGGCAACCCCTTTCAATATAAGTGTTATTCGCCAGTCCCTGCATTAGGCTACATCAAGAGGAAACAAACCTTAGAAATAGAACGTAGAACTACTTTATTGTGTCAAGTTTCAAGAAGCTAGCACAAACCGTGTTTGATTTAGAGTTCTAGCTGCATCTGTCAATATAGGAGAAAACAGAGTGAAACCTAGAAATTCAAACTGTTACTGCAAACGAATGCATCAACCTAGGAGAACGAAACTTGGGCATCCAAGTTTGATTGGTGTACTGCTCATTACTTGAAAGTATCATTAAGGTCGGAAAAAAATATGTGTTGAGATTTCAGGAGACTCTAGTTTTTTGGCAGCCTAACAACGCCTTTCATTGAAAGTGTTATTCGCCAGTCTGTGCTGAAGGCTACATCAAGAGGAAACAAACCTTAGGGATAGAATGTAAAACTACTTTATTGTGTCAAGTTTCAAGAAGCTAGCCCAAACCGTGTATGATTTAGAGTTTGAACTACATTTGTCAATATAGGAGAAAACAGTGAAACCTAAATATTCAAACTGTTCCTGCAAACGAATGCTTCAACGTAGGAGAATGAAACTTGAGCATCCAAGAGGGATTGGTGTACTGATCATTACTTGAAAGTATCATGAAGATTGGATGAAAAAATATATGTTCAGATTTCAGAAGACTCTAGTTTTTGGAAGTTTGGCAACCCCTTTCAATAAAAGTGTTATTCGCCAGTCCCTGCATTAGGCTACATCAAGAGGAAACAAACCTTAGAGATAGAACGTAGAACTACAGTATTTTGTCAAGTTTCAAGAAGCTAGCACAAACCGTGTTTGATTTAGAGTTCGAACTGCATATGTCAATATAGGACAAAACAGAGTGAAACCTAAAAATTCAAACTGTTACTGCAAACGAATGCTTCAACGTTGGAGAACGAAACTTGGGCATCCAAGTTTGATGGGTGCACTGCTCATTACTTGAAAGTATCATGAAGGTCGGAAGAAAAAATATATGATGAGATTTCAGGAGACTGTAGTTGTTTGGCATCCTAACAACGCCTTTCATTGAATGTGTTATTCGCCAGTCTCTGCTTAAGGCTACATCAAGAGGAAACAAACCTTAGGGATAGAACGTAGAACTACTTTATTGTGTCATGTTTCGAGTAGCTAGCACAAACCGTGTTTGATTTAAAGTTCTAACTGCATCTGTCAATATAGGAGAAAACAGAGTGAAACCTAAAAATTCAAACTATTCCTGCAAACGAATGCTTCAACTTAGAAGAACAAAACTTGGGCATCCAAATGGGAATGGTGTACTGATCATTACTGGAATGTATCATGAAGATTGGATGAAAAAATATATGTTGAGATTTCAGGAGACTCTAGTTTTTTGAAAGTTTGGCAACCCCTTTCAATATAAGTGTTATTCGCCAGTCCCTGCATTAGCCTACATCAAGAGGAAACAAACCTTAGAGATACAACGTAGAACTACTTTATTGTGTCAAGTTTCAAGAAGCTAGCACAAACCGTGTTTGATTTAGAGTTCTAGCTGCATCTGTCAATATAGGAGAAAACAGAGTGAAACCTAGAAATTCAAACTCTTACTGCAAACGAATTCATCAACCTAGGAGAACGAAACTTGGGCATCCAAGTTTGATTGGTGTACTGCTCATTACTTGAAAGTATCATTAAGGTTGGAAAAAAAATATGTGTTGAGATTTCAGGAGACTCTAGTTTTTTGGCAGCCTAACAACGCCTTTCATTGAAAGTGTTATTCGCCAGTCTGTGCTGAAGGCTACATCAAGAGGAAACAAACATTAGGGATAGAATGTAGAACTACTTTATTGTGTCAAGTTTCAAGAAGCTAGCCCAAACCGTGTATGATTTAGAGTTTGAACTACATTTGTCAATATAGGAGAAAACAGTGAAACCTAAAAATTCAAACTGTTCCTGCAAACGAATGCTTCAACGTAGGAGAATGAAACTTGAGCATCCAAGTGGGATTGGTGTACTGATCATTACTTGAAAGTATCATGAAGATTGGATGAAAAAATATATTTGAGATTTCAGAAGACTCTAGTTTTTGGAAGTTTGGCAACCCCTTTCAATAAAAGTGTTATTCGCAAGTCCCTGCATTAGGCTTCATCAAGAGGAAACAAACCTTAGAGATAGAACGTAGAACTACAGTATTTTGTCAAGTTTCAAGAAGCTAGCACAAACCGTGTTTGATTTAGAGTTCGAACTGCATCTGTCAATATAGGACAAAACAGAGTGAAACCTAAAAATTCAAACTGTTCCTGCAAACGAATGATTCAACCTAGGAGAACGAAACTTGGGCATCCAAGTTTGATTTTTGCACTGCTCATTACTTGAAAGTATCATGAAGGTCGGAAGAAAAAATGTATGATGAGATTTCAGGAGACTGTAGTTTTTTGGCAGCCTAACAACGCCTTTCATTGAATGTGTTATTCGCCAGTCTGTGCTTAAGGCTACATCAAGATTAAACAAACCTTAGGGATAGAACGTAGAACTACTTTATTGTGTCATGTTTCAAGTAGCTAGCACAAACCGTGTTTGATTTAAAGTTGTAACTGCATCTGTCAATATAGGAAAAAACAGAGTGAAACCTAAAAATTCAAACTGTTCCTGCAAACGAATGCTTCAACCTAGAAGAACAAAACTTGGGCACCCAAGTGGGAATGGTTTACTGATCATTTCTTGAATGTATCATAAAGAATTGATGAAAAAATATATGTTGAGATTTCAGGAGACTCTAGTTTTTTGAAAGATTGGCAACCCCTTTCAATATAAGTGTTATTCGCCAGTCCCTGCATTAGGCTACATCAAGAGGAAACAAACCTTAGAAATAGAACGTAGAACTACTTTATTGTGTCAAGTTTCAAGAAGCTAGCACAAACCGTGTTTGATTTAGAGTTCTAGCTGCATCTGTCAATATAGGAGAAAACAGAGTGAAACCTAGAAATTCAAACTGTTACTGCAAACGAATGCATCAACCTAGGAGAACGAAACTTGGGCATCCAAGTTTGATTGGTGTACTGCTCATTACTTGAAAGTATCATTAAGGTCGGAAAAAAAATATGTGTTGAGATTTCAGGAGACTCTAGTTTTTTGGCAGCCTAACAACGCCTTTCATTGAAAGTGTTATTCGCCAGTCTGTGCTGAAGGCTACATCAAGAGGAAACAAACCTTAGGGATAGAATGTAAAACTACTTTATTGTGTCAAGTTTCAAGAAGCTAGCCCAAACCGTGTATGATTTAGAGTTTGAACTACATTTGTCAATATAGGAGAAAAGAGTGAAACCTAAAAATTCAAACTGTTCCTGCAAACGAATGCTTCAACGTAGGACAATGAAACTTGAGCATCCAAGTGGGATTGGTGTACTGATCATTACTTGAAAGTATCATGAAGATTGGATGAAAAAATATATTTGAGATTTCAGTAGACTCTAGTTTTTGGAAGTTTGGCAACCTCTTTCAATAAAGCGTTATTCGCCAGTCCCTGCATTAGGCTTCATCAAGACGAAACAAACCTTAGAGATAGAACGTAGAACTACAGTATTTTGTCAAGTTTCAAGAAGCTAGCACAAACCGTGTTTGATTTAGAGTTCGAACTGCATCTGTCAATATAGGACAAAACAGAGTGAAACCTAAAAATTCAAACTGTTCCTGCAAACGAATGCTTAAACCTAGGAGAACGAAACTTGGGCATCCAAGTTTGATTGGTGCACTGCTCATTACTTGAAAGTATCATGAAGGTCGGAAGAAAAAATATATGATGAGATTTCAGGAGACTGTAGTTTTTTGGCAGCCTAACAACGCCTTTCATTGAATGTGTTATTCGCCAGTCTCTTCTTAAGGCTACATCAAGAGGAAACAAACCTTAGGGATAGAACGTAGAACTACTTTATTGTGTCATGTTTCAAGTAGCTAGAACAAACCGTGTTTGATTTAAAGTTCTAACTGCATCTGTCTATATAGGAGAAAACAGAGTGAAACCTAAAAATTCAAACTGTTCCTGCAAACGAATGCTTCAACCTAGAAGAACAAAACTTGGGCATCCAAGTGGGAATGGTATACTGATCATTACTTGAATGGATCATGAAGATTGGATGAAAAAATATATGTTGAGATTTCAGGAGACTCTAGTTTTTTGAAAGTTTGGCAACCCCTTTCTATATAAGTGTTATTCGCCAGTCCTGCATTAGGCTACCTCAAGAGGAAACAAACCTTAGAGATAGAACGTAGAACTACTTTATTGTGTCAAGTTTCAAGATGCTAGCAAAAACCGTGTTTGATTTAGAGTTCTAGCTGCATCTGTCAATATAGGAGAAAACAGAGTGAAACCTAGAAATTCAAACTGTTACTGCAAACGAATGCATCAACCTAGGAGAACGAAACTTGGGCATCCAAGTTTGATTGGTGTACTGCTCATTACTTGAAAGTATCATTAAGGTTGGAAAAAAAATATGTGTTGAGATTTCAGGAGACTCTAGTTTTTTGGCAGCCTAACAACGCCTTTCATTGAAAGTGTTATTCGCCAGTCTGTGCTGAAGGCTACATCAAGAGGAAACAAACATTTTGATAGAATGTAGAACTACTTTATTGTGTCAAGTTTCAAGAAGCTAGCCCAAACCGTGTATGACTTAGAGTTTGAACTACATTTGTCAATATAGGAGAAAACAGTGAAACCTAAAAATTCAAACTGTTCCTGCAAACGAATGCTTCAACGTAGGAGAATGAAACTTGAGCATCCAAGTGGGATTGGTGTACTGATCATTACTTGAAAGTATCATGAAGATTGGATGAAAAAATATATTTGAGATTTCAGAAGACTCTATTTTTTGGAAGTTTGGCAACCCCTTTCAATAAAAGTGTTATTCGCCAGTCCCTGCATTAGGCTTCATCAAGAGGAAACAAACCTTAGAGATAGAACGTAGAACTACAGTATTTTGTCAAGTTTCAAGAAGCTAGCACAAACCGTGTTTGATTTAGAGTTCGAACTGCATCTGTCAATATAGGACAAAACAGAGTGAAACCTAAAAATTCAAACTGTTCCTGCAAACGAATGATTCAACCTAGGAGAACGAAACTTGGGCATCCAAGTTTGATTGGTGCACTGCTCATTAC
Source organism: Callospermophilus lateralis (assembly GCF_048772815.1). Taxonomy (NCBI): domain Eukaryota; kingdom Metazoa; phylum Chordata; class Mammalia; order Rodentia; family Sciuridae; genus Callospermophilus; species Callospermophilus lateralis. The sequence continues at coordinate 276,600 of NW_027516588.1, read as the reverse complement.
TTGAAAGTATCATGAAGGTCGGAAGAAAAAATGTATGATGAGATTTCAGGAGACTGTAGTTTTTTGGCAGCCTAACAACGCCTTTCATTGAATGTGTTATTCGCCAGTCTGTGCTTAAGGCTACATCAAGATTAAACAAACCTTAGGGATAGAACGTAGAACTACTTTATTGTGTCATGTTTCAAGTAGCTAGCACAAACCGTGTTTGATTTAAAGTTGTAACTGCATCTGTCAATATAGGAAAAAACAGAGTGAAACCTAAAAATTCAAACTGTTCCTGCAAACGAATGCTTCAACCTAGAAGAACAAAACTTGGGCACCCAAGTGGGAATGGTTTACTGATCATTACTTGAATGTATCATAAAGAATTGATGAAAAAATATATGTTGAGATTTCAGGAGACTCTAGTTTTTTGAAAGTTTGGCAACCCCTTTCAATATAAGTGTTATTCGCCAGTCCCTGCATTAGGCTACATCAAGAGGAAACAAACCTTAGAAATAGAACGTAGAACTACTTTATTGTGTCAAGTTTCAAGAAGCTAGCACAAACCGTGTTTGATTTAGAGTTCTAGCTGCATCTGTCAATATAGGAGAAAACAGAGTGAAACCTAGAAATTCAAACTGTTACTGCAAACGAATGCATCAACCTAGGAGAACGAAACTTGGGCATCCAAGTTTGATTGGTGTACTGCTCATTACTTGAAAGTATCATTAAGGTCGGAAAAAAAATATGTGTTGAGATTTCAGGAGACTCTAGTTTTTTGGCAGCCTAACAACGCCTTTCAGTGAAAGTGTTATTCGCCAGTCTGTGCTGAAGGCTACATCAAGAGGAAACAAACCTTAGGGATAGAATGTAAAACTACTTTATTGTGTCAAGTTTCAAGAAGCTAGCCCAAACCGTGTATGATTTAGAGTTTGAACTACATTTGTCAATATAGGAGAAAAGAGTGAAACCTAAAAATTCAAACTGTTCCTGCAAACGAATGCTTCAACGTAGGAGAATGAAACTTGAGCATCCAAGTGGGATTGGTGTACTGATCATTACTTGAAAGTATCATGAAGATTGGATGAAAAAATATATTTGAGATTTCAGTAGACTCTAGTTTTTGGAAGTTTGGCAACCTCTTTCAATAAAGTGTTATTCGCCAGTCCCTGCATTAGGCTTCATCAAGACGAAACAAACCTTAGAGATAGAACGTAGAACTACAGTATTTTGTCAAGTTTCAAGAAGCTAGCACAAACCGTGTTTGATTTAGAGTTCGAACTGCATCTGTCAATATAGGACAAAACAGAGTGAAACCTAAAAATTCAAACTGTTCCTGCAAACGAATGCTTAAACCTAGGAGAACGAAACTTGGGCATCCAAGTTTGATTGGTGCACTGCTCATTACTTGAAAGTATCATGAAGGTCGGAAGAAAAAATATATGATGAGATTTCAGGAGACTGTAGTTTTTTGGCAGCCTAACAACGCCTTTCATTGAATGTGTTATTCGCCAGTCTCTTCTTAAGGCTACATCAAGAGGAAACAAACCTTAGGGATAGAACGTAGAACTACTTTATTGTGTCATGTTTCAAGTAGCTAGCACAAACCGTGTTTGATTTAAAGTTCTAACTGCATCTGTCTATATAAGAGAAAACAGAGTGAAACCTAAAAATTCAAACTGTTCCTGCAAACGAATGCTTCAACCTAGAAGAACAAAACTTGGGCATCCAAGTGGGAATGGTGTACTGATCATTACTTGAATGTATCATGAAGATTGGATGAAAAAATATATGTTGAGATTTCAGGAGACTCTAGTTTTTTGAAAGTTTGGCAACCCCTTTCTATATAAGTGTTATTCGCCAGTCCTGCATTAGGCTACCTCAAGAGGAAACAAACCTTAGAGATAGAACGTAGAACTACTTTATTGTGTCAAGTTTCAAGATGCTAGCAAAAACCGTGTTTGATTTAGAGTTCTAGCTGCATCTGTCAATATAGGAGAAAACAGAGTGAAACCTAGAAATTCAAACTGTTACTGCAAACGAATGCATCAACCTAGGAGAACGAAACTTGGGCATCCAAGTTTGATTGGTGTACTGCTCATTACTTGAAAGTATCATTAAGTTTGGAAAAAAAATATGTGTTGAGATTTCAGGAGACTCTAGTTTTTTGGCAGCCTAACAACGCCTTTCATTGAAAGTGTTATTCGCCAGTCTGTGCTGAAGGCTACATCAAGAGGAAACAAACATTTTGATAGAATGTAGAACTACTTTATTGTGTCAAGTTTCAAGAAGCTAGCCCAAACCGTGTATGATTTAGAGTTTGAACTACATTTGTCAATATAGGAGAAAACAGTGAAACCTAAAAATTCAAACTGTTCCTGCAAACGAATGCTTCAACGTAGGAGAATGAAACTTGAGCATCCAAGTGGGATTGGTGTACTGATCATTACGTGAAAGTATCATGAAGATTGGATGAAAAAATATATTTGAGATTTCAGAAGACTCTATTTTTTGGAAGTTTGGCAACCCCTTACAATAAAAGTGTTATTCGCCAGTCCCTGCATTAGGCTTCATCAAGAGGAAACAAACCTTAGAGATAGAACGTAGAACTACAGTATTTTGTCAAGTTTCAAGAAGCTAGCACAAACCGTGTTTGATTTAGAGTTCGAACTGCATCTGTCAATATAGGACAAAACAGAGTGAAACCTAAAAATTCAAACTGTTCCTGCAAACGAATGATTCAACCTAGGAGAACGAAACTTGGGCATCCAAGTTTGATTGGTGCACTGCTCATTACTTGAAAGTATCATGAAGGTCGGAAGAAAAAATGTATGATGAGATTTCAGGAGACTGTAGTTTTTTGGCAGCCTAACAACGCCTTTCATTGAATGTGTTATTCGCCAGTCTGTGCTTAAGGCTACATCAAGATTAAACAAACCTTAGGGATAGAACGTAGAACTACTTTATTGTGTCATGTTTCAAGTAGCTAGCACAAACCGTGTTTGATTTAAAGTTGTAACTGCATCTGTCAATATAGGAAAAAACAGAGTGAAACCTAAAAATTCAAACTGTTCCTGCAAACGAATGCTTCAACCTAGAAGAACAAAACTTGGGCACCCAAGTGGGAATGGTTTACTGATCATTACTTGAATGTATCATAAAGAATTGATGAAAAAATATATGTTGAGATTTCAGGAGACTCTAGTTTTTTGAAAGTTTGGCAACCCCTTTCAATATAAGTGTTATTCGCCAGTCCCTGCATTAGGCTACATCAAGAGGAAACAAACCTTAGAAATAGAACGTAGAACTACTTTATTGTGTCAAGTTTCAAGAAGCTAGCACAAACCGTGTTTGATTTAGAGTTCTAGCTGCATCTGTCAATATAGGAGAAAACAGAGTGAAACCTAGAAATTCAAACTGTTACTGCAAACGAATGCATCAACCTAGGAGAACGAAACTTGGGCATCCAAGTTTGATTGGTGTACTGCTCATTACTTGAAAGTATCATTAAGGTCGGAAAAAAAATATGTGTTGAGATTTCAGGAGACTCTAGTTTTTTGGCAGCCTAACAACGCCTTTCATTGAAAGTGTTATTCGCCAGTCTGTGCTGAACGCTACATCAAGAGGAAACAAACCTTAGGGATAGAATGTAAAACTACTTTATTGTGTCAAGTTTGAAGAAGCTAGCCCAAACCGTGTATGATTTAGAGTTTGAACTACATTTGTCAATATAGGAGAAAAGAGTGAAACCTAAAAATTCAAACTGTTCCTGCAAACGAATGCTTCAACGTAGGAGAATGAAACTTGAGCATCCAAGTGGGATTGGTGTACTGATCATTACTTGAAAGTATCATGAAGATTGGATGAAAAAATATATTTGAGATTTCAGTAGACTCTAGTTTTTGGAAGTTTGGCAACCTCTTTCAATAAAGTGTTATTCGCCAGTCCCTGCATTAGGCTTCATCAAGACGAAACAAACCTTAGAGATAGAACGTAGAACTACAGTATTTTGTCAAGTTTCAAGAAGCTAGCACAAACCGTGTTTGATTTAGAGTTCGAACTGCATCTGTCAATATAGGACAAAACAGAGTGAAACCTAAAAATTCAAACTGTTCCTGCAAACGAATGCTTAAACCTAGGAGAACGAAACTTGGGCATCCAAGTTTGATTGGTGCACTGCTCATTACTTGAAAGTATCATGAAGGTCGGAAGAAAAAATATATGATGAGATTTCAGGAGACTGTAGTATTTTGGCAGCCTAACAACGCCTTTCATTGAATGTGTTATTCGCCAGTCTCTTCTTAAGGCTACATCAAGAGGAAACAAACCTTAGGGATAGAACGTAGAACTACTTTATTGTGTCATGTTTCAAGTAGCTAGCACAAACCGTGTTTGATTTAAAGTTCTAACTGCATCTGTCTATATAGGAGAAAACAGAGTGAAACCTAAAAATTCAAACTGTTCCTGCAAACGAATGCTTCAACCTAGAAGAACAAAACTTGGGCATCCAAGTGGGAATGGTGTGCTGATCATTACTTGAATGTATCATGAAGATTGGATGAAAAAATATATGTTGAGATTTCAGGAGACTCTAGTTTTTTGAAAGTTTGGCAACCCCTTTCTATATAAGTGTTATTCGCCAGTCCTGCATTAGGCTACCTCAAGAGGAAACAAACCTTAGAGATAGAACGTAGAACTACTTTATTGTGTCAAGTTTCAAGATGCTAGCAAAAACCGTGTTTGATTTAGAGTTCTAGCTGCATCTGTCAATATAGGAGAAAACAGAGTGAAACCTAGAAATTCAAACTGTTACTGCAAACGAATGCATCAACCTAGGAGAACGAAACTTGGGCATCCAAGTTTGATTGGTGTACTGCTCATTACTTGAAAGTATCATTAAGGTTGGAAAAAAAATATGTGTTGAGATTTCAGGAGACTCTAGTTTTTTGGCAGCCTAACAACGCCTTTCATTGAAAGTGTTATTCGCCAGTCTGTGCTGAAGGCTACATCAAGAGGAAACAAACATTTTGATAGAATGTAGAACTACTTTATTGTGTCAAGTTTCAAGAAGCTAGCCCAAACCGTGTATGATTTAGAGTTTGAACTACATTTGTCAATATAGGAGAAAACAGTGAAACCTAAAAATTCAAACTGTTCCTGCAAACGAATGCTTCAACGTAGGAGAATGAAACTTGAGCATCCAAGTGGGATTGGTGTACTGATCATTACGTGAAAGTATCATGAAGATTGGATGAAAAAATATATTTGAGATTTCAGAAGACTCTATTTTTTGGAAGTTTGGCAACCCCTTACAATAAAAGTGTTATTCGCCAGTCCCTGCATTAGGCTTCATCAAGAGGAAACAAACCTTAGAGATAGAACGTAGAACTACAGTATTTTGTCAAGTTTCAAGAAGCTAGCACAAACCGTGTTTGATTTAGAGTTCGAACTGCATCTGTCAATATAGGACAAAACAGAGTGAAACCTAAAAATTCAAACTGTTCCTGCAAACGAATGATTCAACCTAGGAGAACGAAACTTGGGCATCCAAGTTTGATTGGTGCACTGCTCATTACTTGAAAGTATCATGAAGGTCGGAAGAAAAAATGTATGATGAGATTTCAGGAGACTGTAGTTTTTTGGCAGCCTAACAACGCCTTTCATTGAATGTGTTATTCGCCAGTCTGTGCTTAAGGCTACATCAAGATTAAACAAACCTTAGGGATAGAACGTAGAACTACTTTATTGTGTCATGTTTCAAGTAGCTAGCACAAACCGTGTTTGATTTAAAGTTGTAACTGCATCTGTCAATATAGGAAAAAACAGAGTGAAACCTAAAAATTCAAACTGTTCCTGCAAACGAATGCTTCAACCTAGAAGAACAAAACTTGGGCACCCAAGTGGGAATGGTTTACTGATCATTACTTGAATGTATCATAAAGAATTGATGAAAAAATATATGTTGAGATTTCAGGAGACTCTAGTTTTTTGAAAGTTTGGCAACCCCTTTCAATATAAGTGTTATTCGCCAGTCCCTGCATTAGGCTACATCAAGAGGAAACAAACCTTAGAAATAGAACGTAGAACTACTTTATTGTGTCAAGTTTCAAGAAGCTAGCACAAACCGTGTTTGATTTAGAGTTCTAGCTGCATCTGTCAATATAGGAGAAAACAGAGTGAAACCTAGAAATTCAAACTGTTACTGCAAACGAATGCATCAACCTAGGAGAACGAAACTTGGGCATCCAAGTTTGATTGGTGTACTGCTCATTACTTGAAAGTATCATTAAGGTCGGAAAAAAAATATGTGTTGAGATTTCAGGAGACTCTAGTTTTTTGGCAGCCTAACAACGCCTTTCATTGAAAGTGTTATTCGCCAGTCTGTGCTGAAGGCTACATCAAGAGGAAACAAACCTTAGGGATAGAATGTAAAACTACTTTATTGTGTCAAGTTTCAAGAAGCTAGCCCAAACCGTGTATGATTTAGAGTTTGAACTACATTTGTCAATATAGGAGAAAAGAGTGAAACCTAAAAATTCAAACTGTTCCTGCAAACGAATGCTTCAACGTAGGAGAATGAAACTTGAGCATCCAAGTGGGATTGGTGTACTGATCATTACTTGAAAGTATCATGAAGATTGGATGAAAAAATATATTTGAGATTTCAGTAGACTCTAGTTTTTGGAAGTTTGGCAACCTCTTTCAATAAAGTGTTATTCGCCAGTCCCTGCATTAGGCTTCATCAAGACGAAACAAACCTTAGAGATAGAACGTAGAACTACAGTATTTTGTCAAGTTTCAAGAAGCTAGCACAAACCGTGTTTGATTTAGAGTTCGAACTGCATCTGTCAATATAGGACAAAACAGAGTGAAACCTAAAAATTCAAACTGTTCCTGCAAACGAATGCTTAAACCTAGGAGAACGAAACTTGGGCATCCAAGTTTGATTCGTGCACTGCTCATTACTTGAAAGTATCATGAAGGTCGGAAGAAAAAATATATGATGAGATTTCAGGAGACTGTAGTTTTTTGGCAGCCTAACAACGCCTTTCATTGAATGTGTTATTCGCCAGTCTCTTCTTAAGGCTACATCAAGAGGAAACAAACCTTAGGGATAGAACGTAGAACTACTTTATTGTGTCATGTTTCAAGTAGCTAGCACAAACCGTGTTTGATTTAAAGTTCTAACTGCATCTGTCTATATAGGAGAAAACAGAGTGAAACCTAAAAATTCAAACTGTTCCTGCAAACGAATGCTTCAACCTAGAAGAACAAAACTTGGGCATCCAAGTGGGAATGGTGTACTGATCATTACTTGAATGTATCATGAAGATTGGATGAAAAAATATATGTTGAGATTTCAGGAGACTCTAGTTTTTTGAAAGTTTGGCAACCCCTTTCTATATAAGTGTTATTCGCCAGTCCCTGCATTAGGCTACATCAAGAGGAAACAAACCTTAGAGATAGAACGTAGAACTACTTTATTGTGTCAAGTTTCAAGAAGCTAGCACAAACCGTGTTTGATTTAGAGTTCTAGCTGCATCTGTCAATATAGGAGAAAACAGAGTGAAACCTAGAAATTCAAACTGTTACTGCAAACGAATGCATCAAGCTAGGAGAACGAAACTTGGGCATCCAAGTTTGATTGGTGTACTGCTCATTACTTGAAAGTATCATTAAGGTCGGAAAAAAAATATGTGTTGAGATTTCAGGAGACTCTAGTTTTTTGGCAGCCTAACAACGCCTTTCATTGAAAGTGTTATTCGCCAGTCTGTGCTGAAGGCTACATCAAGAGGAAACAAACCTTAGGGATAGAATGTAGAACTACTTTATTGTGTCAAGTTTCAAGAAGCTAGCCCAAACCGTTTATGATTTAGAGTTTGAACTACATTTGTCAATATAGGAGAAAACAGAGTGAAACCTAAAAATTCAAACTGTTCCTGCAAACGAATGCTTCAATGTAGGAGAATGAAACTTGAGCATCCAAGTGGGATTGGTGTACTGATCATTACTTGAAAGTATCATGAAGATTGGATGAAAAAATATATTTGAGATTTCAGAAGACTCTAGTTTTTGGAAGTTTGGCAACCCCTTTCAATAAAAGTGTTATTCGCCAGTCCCTGAATTAGGCTTCATCAAGAGGAAACAAACCTTAGAGATAGAACGTAGAACTAAAGTATTTTGTAGTTTCCATAAGCTAGCACAAACCGTGTTTGATATAGAGTTCGATCTGCATCTGTCAATATAGGACAAAACAAAGTGAAACCTAAAAATTCAAACTGTTACTGCAAACGAATGCTTCAACCTAGGAGAACAAAACTTGGGCATCCAAGTTTGATTGGTGCACTGCTCATTACTTGAAAGTATCATGAAGGTCGGAAGAAAAAATATATGATGAGATTTCAGGAGACTGTAGTTTTTTGGCAGCCTAACAACGCCTTTCATTGAATGTGTTATTCGCCAGTCTCTGCTTAAGGCTACATCAAGAGGAAACAAAACTTAGGGATAGAACGTAGAACTACTTTATTGTGTCATGTTTCAAGTAGCTAGCACAAACCGTGTTTGATTAAAAGTTCTAACTGCATCTGTCAATATAGGAGAAAACAGAGTGAAACCTAAAAATTCAAACTGTTCCTGCAAATGAATGCTTCAACCTAGAAGAACAAAACTTGGGCATCCAAGTGGGAATGGTGTACTGATCATTACTTGAATGTATCATGAAGATTGGATGAAAAAATATATGTTGAGATTTCAGGAGACTCTAGTTTTTTGAAAGTTTGGCAGCCCCTTTCTATATAAGTGTTATTCGCCAGTCCCTGCTTTAGGCTACATCAAGAGGAAACAATCCTTAGAGATAGAACATAGAACTACTTTATTATGTCAAGTTTCAAGAAGCTGGCGCAAACCGTGTTTGATTTAGAGTTCTAGCTGCATCTGTCAATATAGGAGATAACAGATTGAGACCTAGAAATTCAAACTGTTACTGAAAACGAATGCATCAACCTAGGAGAACGAAACTTGGGCATCCAAGTTTGATTGGTGTACTGCTCATTACTTGAAAGTATCATTAAGGTCGGAAAAAAAATATGTGTTGAGATTTCAGGAGACTCTAGTTTTTTGGCAGCCTAACAACGCCTTTCATTGAAAGTGTTATTCGCCAGTCTGTGCTGAAGGCTACATCAAGATTAAACAAACCTTAGGGATAGAATGTAGAACTACTTTATTGTGTCAAGTTTTAATAAGGTAGCCCAAACCTTGTATGATTTAGAGTTTGAACTACATTTGTCAATATAGGAGAAAACAGAGTGAAACCTAAAATTCAAACTGTTCCTGCAAACGAATGCTTCAACGTAGGAGAATGAAACTTGAGCATCCAAGTGAGATTGGTGTACTGATCATTACTTGAAAGTATCATGAAGATTGGATGAAAAAATATATGTTGAGATTTCAGAAGACTCTAGTTTTTGGAAGTTTGGCAACCCCTTTCAATAAAAGTGTTATTCGCCAGTCCCTGCATTAGGCTACATCAAGAGGAAACAAACCTTAGAGATAGAACGTAGAACTACAGTATTTTGTAGTTTCAAGAAGCTAGCACAAACCGTGTTTGATTTAGAGTTCGAACTGCATCTGTCAATATAGGACAAAACAGAGTGAAACCTAAAAATTCAAACTGTTACTGCAAACGATGCTTCAACCTAGGAGAACGAAACTTGGGCATCCAAGTTTGATTGGTGCACTGCTCATTACTTGAAAGTATCATGAAGGTCGGAAGAAAAAATATATGATGAGATTTCAGTAGACTGTAGTTTTTTGGCAGCCTAACAACGCCTTTCATTGAATGTGTTATTCGCCAGTCTGTGCTTAAGGCTACATCAACAGGAAACAAACCTTAGGGATAGAACGTAGAACTACTTTATTGTGTCATGTTTCAAGTAGCTAGCACAAACCGTGTTTGATTTAAAGTTCTAACTGCATCTGTCTATATAGGAGAAAACAGAGTGAAACCTAAAAATTCAAACTGTTCCTGCAAACGAATGCTTCAACCTAGAAGAACAAAACTTGGGCATCCAAGTGGGAATGGTGTACTGATCATTACTTGAATGTATCATGAAGATTGGATGAAAAAATATATGTTGAGATTTCAGGAGACTCTAGTTTTTTGAAAGTTAGGCAACCCTTTTCTATATAAGTGTTATTCACCAGTCCCTGCTTTAGGCTACATCAAGAGGAAACAAACCTTAGAGATAGAACGTAGAACTACTTTATTATGCCAAGTTTCAAGAAGCTAGCACAAACCGTGTTTGATTTAGAGTTCTAGCTGCATCTGTCAATATAGAAGAAAACAGAGTGAGACCTAGAAATTCAAACTGTTACTGCAAACGAATGCATCAACCTAGGAGAACGAAACTTGGGCATCCAAGTTTGATTGGTGTACTGCTCATTACTTGAAAGTATAATTAAGGTCGGAAAAAAAATATGTGTTGAGATTTCAGGAGACTCTAGTTTTTTGGCAGCCTAACAATGCCTTTCATTGAAAGTGTTATTCGCCAGTCTGTGCTGAAGGCTACATCAAGAGGAAACAAACCTTAGGGATAGAATGTAGAACTACTTTATTGTGTCAAGTTTCAAGAAGGTAGCCCAAACCGTGTATGATTTAGAGTTTGAACTACATTTGTCAATATAGGAGAAAACAGAGTGAAACCTAAAAATTCAAACTGTTCCTGCAAACGAATGCTTCAATGTAGGAGAATGAAACTTGAGCATCCAAGTGGGATTGGTGTACTGATCATTACTTGAAAGTATCATGAAGATTGGATGAAAAAATATATGTTGAGATTTCAGAAGACTCTAGTTTTTGGAATTTTGGCAACCCCTTTCAATAAAAGTGTTATTCGCCAGTCCCTGCATTAGGCTACATCAAGAGGAAACAAACCTTAGAGATAGAACGTAGAACTACAGTATTTTGGAGTTTCAAGAAGCTAGCACAAACCGTGTTTGATTTAGAGTTCGAACTGCATCTGTCAATATAGGACAAAACAGAGTGAAACCTAAAAATTCAAACTGTTACTGCAAACGATGCTTCAATCTAGGAGAACGAAACTTGGGCATCCAAGTTTGATTGGTGCACTGCTCATTACTTGAAAGTATCATGAAGGTCGGAAGAAAAAATATATGATGAGATTTCAGGAGACTGTAGTTTTTTGGCAGCCTAACAACGCCTTTCATTGAATGTGTTATTCGCCAGTCTCTGCTTAAGGCTACATCAAGAGGAAACAAACCTTAGGGATAGAACGTAGAACTACTTTATTGTGTCATGTTTCAAGTAGCTAGCACAAACCGTGTTTGATTTAAAGTTCTAACTGCATCTGTCTATATAGGAGAAAACAGATTGAAACCTAAAAATTCAAACTGTTCCTGCAAACGAATGCTTCAACCTAGAAGAACAAAACTTGGGCATCCAAGTGGGAATGGTGTACTGATAATTACTTGAATGTATCATGAAGATTGGATGAAAAAATATATGTTGAGATTTCAGGAGACTCTAGTTTTTTGAAAGTTTGGCAACCCCTTTCAATATAAGTGTTATTCGCCAGTCCCTGCATTAGGCTACATCAAGAGGAAACAAACCTTAGTGATAGAACGTAGAACTACTTTATTGTGTCAAGTTTCAAGAAGCTAGCACAAACCGTGTTTGATTTAGAGTTCTAGCTGCATCTGTCAATATAGGAGAAAACAGAGTGAAACCTAGAAATTCAAACTGTTACTGCAAACGAATTCATCAACCTAGGAGAACGAAACATGGGCATCCAAGTTTGATTGGTGTACTGCTCATTACTTGAAAGTATCATTAAGGTCGGAAAAAAATATGTGTTGAGATTTCAGGAGACTCTAGTTTTTTGGCAGCCTAACAACGCCTTTCATTGAAAGTGTTATTCGCCAGTCTGTGCTGAAGGCTACATCAAGAGGAAACAAACCTTAGGGATAGAATGTAGAACTACTTTATTGTGTCAAGTTTCAAGAAGCTAGCCCAAACCGTGTATGATTTAGAGTTTGAACTACATTTGTCAATATAGGAGAAAACAGAGTGAAACCTAAAAATTCAAACTGTTCCTGCAAACGAATGCTTCAACGTAGGAGAATGAAACTTGAGCATCCAAGTGGGATTGGTGTACTGATCATTACTTGAAAGTATCATGAAGATTGGATGAAAAAATATATGTTGAGAATTGAGAAGACTCTAGTTTTTGGAAGTTTGGCAACCCCTTTCAATAAAAGTGTTATTCACCAGTCCCTGCATTAGGCTACATCAAGAGGAAACAAACCTTAGAGATAGAACGTAGAACTACAGTATTTTGTCAAGTTTCAAGAAGCTAGCACAAACCGTGTTTGATTTAGAGTTCGAACTGCATCTGTCAATATAGGACAAAACAGAGTGAAAACTAAAAATTCAAACTGTTCCTGCAAACGAATGCTTCAACCTAGGAGAACGAAACTTGGGCATCCAAGTTTGATTGGTGCACTGCTCATTACTTGAAAGTATCATGAAGGTCGGAAGAAAAAATATATAATAAGATTTCAGGAGACTGTAGTTTTTTTCCAGCGTAACAACGCCTTTCAATGAATGTGTTATTCGCCAGTCTCTGCTTAAGGCTACATCAAGAGGAAACAATCCTTAGGGATAGAATGTAGAACTACTTTATTGTGTCAAGATTCAAGAAGCTAGCCCAAACCGTGTATGATTTAGAGTTTAAACTACATTTGTCAATATAGGAGAAAACAGTGAAACCTAAAAATTCAAACTGTTCCTGCAAACGAATGCTTCAACGAAGGAGAATGAAACTTGAGCATCCAAGTGGGATTGGTGTACTGATCATTACTTGAAAGTATCATGAAGATTGGATGAAAAAATATATTTGAGATTTCAGAAGACTCTAGTTTTTGGAAGTTTGGCAACCCCTTTCAATAAAGTGTTATTCGCCAGTCCCTGCATTAGGCTTCATCAAGACGAAACAAACCTTAGAGATAGAACGTAGAACTACAGTATTTTGTAGTTTCCATAAGCTAGCACAAACCGTGTTTGATTTAGAGTTCGATCTGCATCTGTCAATATAGGACAAAACAAAGTGAAACCTAAAAATTCAAACTGTTACTGCAAACGAATGCTTCAACCTAGGAGAACAAAACTTGGGCATCCAAGTTTGATTGGTGCACTGCTCATTACTTGAAAGTATCATGAAGGTCGGAAGAAAAAATATATGATGAGATTTCTGGAGACTGTAGTTTTTTGGCAGCCTAACAACGCCTTTCATTGAATGTGTTATTCGCCAGTCTCTGCTTAAGGCTACATCAAGAGGAAACAAAACTTAGGGATAGAACGTAGAACTACTTTATTGTGTCATGTTTCAAGTAGCTAGCACAAACCGTGTTTGATTAAAAGTTCTAACTGCATCTGTCAATATAGGAGAAAACAGAGTGAAACCTAAAAATTCAAACTGTTCCTGCAAATGAATGCTTCAACCTAGAAGAACAAAACTTGGGCATCCAAGTGGGAATGGTGTACTGATCATTGCTTGAATGTATCATGAAGATTGGATGAAAAAATATATGTTGAGATTTCAGGAGACTCTAGTTTTTTGAAAGTTTGGCAGCCCCTTTCTATATAAGTGTTATTCGCCAGTCCCTGCTTTAGGCTACATCAAGAGGAAACAAACCTTAGAGATAGAACATAGAACTACTTTATTATGTCAAGTTTCAAGAAGCTGGCGCAAACCGTGTTTGATTTAGAGTTCTAGCTGCATCTGTCAATATAGGAGATAACAGATTGAGACCTAGAAATTCAAACTGTTACTGAAAACGAATGCATCAACCTAGGAGAACGAAACTTGGGCATCCAAGTTTGATTGGTGTACTGCTCATTACTTGAAAGTATCATTAAGGTCGGAAAAAAAATATGTGTTGAGATTTCAGGAGACTCTAGTTTTTTGGCAGCCTAACAACGCCTTTCATTGAAAGTGTTATTCGCCAGTCTGTGCTGAAGGCTACATCAAGATTAAACACCTTAGGGATAGAATGTAGAACTACTTTATTGTGTCAAGTTTTAATAAGGTAGCCCAAACCTTGTATGATTTAGAGTTTGAACTACATTTGTCAATATAGGAGAAAACAGAGTGAAACCTAAAAATTCAAACTGTTCCTGCAAACGAATGCTTCAACGTAGGAGAATGAAACTTGAGCATCCAAGTGAGATTGGTGTACTGATCATTACTTGAAAGTATCATGAAGATTGGATGAAAAAATATATGTTGAGATTTCAGAAGACTCTAGTTTTTGGAAGTTTGGCAACCCCTTTCAATAAAAGTGTTATTCGCCAGTCCCTGCATTAGGCTACATCAAGAGGAAACAAACCTTAGAGATAGAACGTAGAACTACAGTATTTTGTAGTTTCAAGAAGCTAGCACAAACCGTGTTTGATTTAGAGTTCGAACTGCATCTGTCAATATAGGACAAAACAGAGTGAAACCTAAAAATTCAAACTGTTACTGCAAACGATGCTTCAACCTAGGAGAACGAAACTTGGGCATCCAAGTTTGATTGGTGCACTGCTCATTACTTGAAAGTATCATGAAGGTCGGAAGAAAAAATATATGATGAGATTTCAGGAGACTGTAGTTTTTTGGCAGCCTAACAACGCCTTTCATTGAAAGTGTTATTCGCCAGTCTGTGCTGAAGGCTACATCAAGAGGAAACAAACCTTAGGGATAGAACGTAGAACTACTTTATTGTGTCATGTTTCAAGTAGCTAGCACAAACCGTGTTTGATTTAAAGTTCTAACTGCATCTGTCTATATAGGAGAAAACAGAGTGAAACCTAAAAATTCAAACTGTTCCTGCAAACGAATGCTTCAACCTAGAAGAACAAAACTTGGGCATCCAAGTGGGAATGGTGTACTGATCATTACTTGAATGTATCATGAAGATTGGATGAAAAAATATATGTTGAGATTTCAGGAGACTCTAGTTTTTTGAAAGTTTGGCAACCCCTTTCAATATAAGTGTTATTCGCCAGTCCCTGCATTAGGCTACATCAAGAGGAAACAAACCTTAGTGATAGAACGTAGAACTACTTTATTGTGTCAAGTTTCAAGAAGCTAGCACAAACCGTGTTTGATTTAGAGTTCTAGCTGCATCTGTCAATATAGGAGAAAACAGAGTGAAACCTAGAAATTCAAACTGTTACTGCAAACGAATGCATCAACCTAGGAGAACGAAACTTGGGCATCCAAGTTTGATTGGTGTACTGCTCATTACTTGAAAGTATCATTAAGGTCGGAAAAAAATATGTGTTGAGATTTCAGGAGACTCTAGTTTTTTGGCAGCCTAACAACGACTTTCATTGAAAGTGTTATTCGCCAGTCTGTGCTGAAGGCTACATGAAGAGGAAACAAACCTTAGGGATAGAATGTAGAACTACTTTATTGTGTCAAGTTTCAAGAAGCTAGCCCAAACCGTGTATGATTTGGAGTTTGAACTACATTTGTCAATATAGGAGAAAACAGAGTGAAACCTAAAAATTCAAACTGTTCCTGCAAACGAATGCTTCAACGTAGGAGAATGAAACTTGAGCATCCAAGTGGGATTGGTGTACTGATCATTTCTTGAAAGTATCATGAAGATTGGATGAAAAAATATATGTTGAGATTTGAGAAGACTCTAGTTTTTGGAAGTTTGGCAACCCCTTTCAATAAAAGTGTTATTCACCAGTCCCTGCATTAGGCTACATCAAGAGGAAACAAACCTTAGAGATAGAACGTAGAACTACAGTATTTTGAGGTTTCAAGAAGCTAGCACAAACCGTGTTTGATTTAGAGTTCAAACTGCATCTGTCAATATAGGACAAAACAGAGTGAAACCTAAAAATTCAAACTGTTACTTCAAACGATGCTTCAACCTAAGAGAACGAAACTTGGGCATCCAAGTTTGATTGGTGCACTGCTCATTACTTGAAAGTATCATGAAGGTCGGAAGAAAAAATATATGATGAGATTTCAGGAGACTCTAGTTTTTTGGCAGCCTAACAACGCCTTTCATTGAATGTGTTATTCGCCAGTCTCTGCTTAAGGCTACATCAAGAGGAAACAAACCTTAGGGATAGAACGTAGAACTACTTTATTGTGTCATGTTTCAAGTAGCTAGCACAAACCGTGTTTGATTTAAAGTTCTAACTGCATCTGTCAATATAGGAGAAAACAGAGTGAAACCTAAAAATTCAAACTGTTCCTGCAAACGAATGCTTCAACCTAGAAGAACAAACTTGGGCATCCAAGTGGGAATGGTGTACTGATCATTACATGAATGTATCATGAAGATTGGATGAAAAAATATATGTTGAGATTTCAGGAGACTCTAGTTTTTTGAAAGTTTGGCAACCCTTCTCTATATAATTGTTATTCGACATTCCCTGCTTTAGGCTACATCAAGAGGAAACAAACCTTAGAGATAGAACGTAGAACTACTATATTATGTCAAGTTTCAAGAAGCTAGCGCAAACCGTGTTTGATTTAGAGTTCTAGCTGCATCTGTCAATATAGGAGAAAACAGAGTGAGACCTAGAAATTCAAACTGTTACTGCAAACGAATGCATCATCCTAGGAGAACGAAACTTGGGCATCCAAGTTTGATTGGTGTACTGCTCATTACTTGAAAGTATCATTAAGGTCGAAAAAAAATATGTGTTGAGATTTCAGGAGACTCTAGTTTTTTGACAGCCTAACAACGCCTTTCATTGAAAGTGTTATTCGCCAGTCTGTACTGAAGGCTACATCAAGAGGAAACAAACCTTAGGGATAGAATGTAGAACTACTTTATTGTGTCAAGTTACAAGAAGCTAGCCCAAACCGTGTATGATTTAGAGTTTGAACTACATTTGTCAATATAGGAGAAAACAGAGTAAAACCTAAAAATTCAAACTGTTCCTGCAAACGAATGCTTCAACGAAGGAGAATGAAACTTGAGCATCCAAGTGGGATTGGTGTACTGATCATTACTTGAAAGTATCATGAAGATTGGATGAAAAAATATATGTTGAGATTTGAGAAGACTCTAGTTTTTGGAAGTTTTTCAACCCCTTTCAATAAAAGTGTTATTCACCAGTCCCTGCATTAGGCTACATCAAGAGGAAACAAACCTTAGAGATAGAACGTAGAACTACAGTATTTTGTAGTTTCAAGAAGCTAGCACAAACCGTGTTTGATTTAGAGTTCGAACTGCATCTGTCAATATAGGACAAAACAGAGTGAAACCTAAAAATTCAAACTGTTACTGCAAACGATGCTTCAACCTAGGAGAACGAAACTTGGGCATCCAAGTTTGATTGGTGCACTGCTCATTACTTGAAAGTATCATGAAGGTCGGAAGAAAAAATATATGATGAGATTTCAGGAGACTGTAGTTTTTTGGCAGCCTAAAAACGCCTTTCATTGAATGTGTTATTCGCCAGTCTCTGCTTAAGGCTACATCAAGAGGAAACAAACCTTAGGGATAAAACGTAGAACTACTTTATTGTGTCATGTTTCAAGTAGCTAGCACAAACCGTGTTTGATTTAAAGTTGTAACTGCATCTGTCAATATAGGAAAAAACAGAGTGAAACCTAAAAATTCAAACTGTTCCTGCAAACGAATGCTTCAACCTAGAAGAACAAAACTTGGGCACCCAAGTGGGAATGGTTTACTGATCATTACTTGAATGTATCATAAAGAATTGATGAAAAAATATATGTTGAGATTTCAGGAGACTCTAGTTTTTTGGCAGTCTAACAACGCATTTCATTGAAAGTGTTATTCGCCAGTCTGTGCTGAAGGCTACATCAAGAGGAAACAAACCTTAGGGATAGAATGTAGAACTACTTTATTGTGTCAAGTTTCAAGAAGCTAGCCCAAACCGTGTATGATTTAGAGTTTGAACTACATTTGTCAATATAGGAGAAAACAGAGTGAAACCTAAAAATTTAAACTGTTCCTGCAAACGAATGCTTCAATGTAGGAGAATGAAACTTGAGCATCCAAGTGGGATTGGTGTACTGATCATTACTTGAAAGTATCATGAAGATTGGATGAAAAAATATATGTTGAGATTTGAGAAGACTCTAGTTTTTGGAAGTTTGGCAACCCCTTTCAATAAAAGTGTTATTCACCAGTCCCTGCATTAGGCTACATCAAGAGGAAACAAACCTTAGAGATAGAACGTAGAACTAGAGTATTTTGTAGTTTCAAGAAGCTAGCACAAACCGTGTTTGATTTAGAGTTCGAACTGCATCTGTCAATATAGGACAAAACAGAGTGAAACCTAAAAATTCAAACTGTTACTGCAAACGATGCTTCAACCTAGGAGAACGAAACTTGGGCATCCAAGTTTGATTGGTGCACTGCTCATTACTTGAAAGTATCATGAAGGTCGGAAGAAAAAATATATGATGAGATTTCAGGAGACTGTAGTTTTTTGGCAGCCTAACAATGCCTTTCATTGAATGTGTTATTCGCCAGTCTCTGCTTCAGGCTACATCAAGAGGAAACAAACCTTAGGGATAGAACGTAGAACTACTTTATTGTGTCATGTTTCAAGTAGCTAGCACAAACCGTGTTTGATTTAAAGTTCTAACTGCATCTGTCAATATAGGAGAAAACAGAGTGAAACCTAAAAATTCAAACTGTTCCTGCAAACGAATGCTTCAACCTAGAAGAACAAAACTTGGGCATCCAAGTGGGAATGGTGTACTGATCATTACTTGAATGTATCATGAAGATTGGATGAAAAAATATATGTTGAGATTTCAGGAGACTCTAGTTTTTTGAAAGTTTGGCAACCCCTTTAAATATAAGTGTTATTCGCCAGTCCCTGCATTAGGCTACATCAAGAGGAAACAAACCTTAGAGATAGAACGTAGAACTACTTTATTGTGTAAAGTTTCAAGAAGCTAGCACAAACCGTGTTTGATTTAGAGTTCTAGCTGCATCTGTCAATATAGGAGAAAACAGAGAGAAACCTAGAAATTCAAACTGTTACTGCAAACGAATGCATCAACCTAGGAGAACGAAACTTGGGCATCCAAGTTTGATTGGTGTACTGCTCATTACTTGAAAGTATGATTAAGGTCGGAAAAAAAATATGTGTTGAGATTTCAGGAGACTCTAGTTTTTTGGCAGCCTAACAACGCCTTTCATTGAAAGTGTTATTCGCCAGTCTGTGCTGAAGGCTACATCAAGAGGAAACAAACCTTAGGGATAGAATGTAGAACTACTTTATTGTGTCAAGTTTCAAGAAGCTAGCCCAAACCGTGTATGATTTAGAGTTTGAACTACATTTGTCAATATAGGAGAAAACAGAGTGAAACCTAAAAATTCAAACTTTTCCTGCAAACGAATGCTTCAATGTAGGAGAATGAAACTTGAGCATCCAAGTGGGATTGGTGTACTGATCATTACTTGAAAGTATCATGAAGATTGGATGAAAAAATATATGTTGAGATTTGAGAAGACTCTAGTTTTTGGAAGTTTGGCAACCCCTTTCAATAAAAGTGTTATTCACCATTCCCTGCATTAGGCTACATCAAGAGGAAACAAACCTTAGAGATAGAACGTAGAACTACAGTATTTTGTAGTTTCAAGAAGCTAGCACAAACCGTGTTTGATTTAGAGTTCGAACTGCATCTGTCAATATAGGACAAAACAGAGTGAAACCTAAAAATTCAAACTGTTACTTCAAACGATGCTTCAACCTAGGAGAATGAAACTTGGGCATCCAAGTTTGATTGGTGCACTGCTCATTACTTGAAAGTATCATGAAGGTCGGAAGAAAAAATATATGATGAGATTTCAGGAGACTGTAGTTTTTTGGCAGCCTAACAACGCCTTTCATTGAATGTGTTATTCGCCAGTCTCTGCTTAAGGCTACATCAAGAGGAAACAAACCTTAGGGATAGAACGTAGAACTACTTTATTGTGTCATGTTTCAAGTAGCTAGCACAAACCGTGTTTGATTTAAAGTTCTAACTGCATCTGTCAATATAGGAGAAAACAGAGTGAAACCTAAAAATTCAAACTGTTCCTGCAAACGAATGCTTCAACCTAGAAGAACAAAACTTGGGCATCCAAGTGGGAATGGTGTACTGATCATTACTTGAATGTATCATGAAGATTGGATGAAAAAATATATGTTGAGATTTCAGGAGACTCTTGTTTTTTGAAAGTGTGGCAACCCCTTTAAATATAAGTGTTATTCGCCAGTCCCTGCATTAGGCTACATCAAGAGGAAACAAACCTTAGAGATAGAACGTAGAACTACTTTATTGCGTAAAGTTTCAAGAAGCTAGCACAAACCGTGTTTGATTTAGAGTTCTAGCTGCATCTGTCAATATAGGAGAAAACAGAGTGAGACCTAGAAATTCAAACTGTTACTGCAAACGAATGCATCAACCTAGGAGAACGAAACTTGGGCATCCACGTTTGATTGGTGTACTGCTCATTACTTGAAAGTATCATTAAGGTCGGAAAAAAAATATGTGTTGAGATTTCAGGAGACTCTAGTTTTTTGGCAGCCTAACAACGCCTTTCATTGAAAGTGTTATTCGCCAGTCTGTGCTGAAGGCTACATCAAGAGGAAACAAACCTTAGGGATAGAATGTAGAACTACTTTATTGTCAAGTTTCAAGAAGCTAGCCCAAACCGTGTATGATTTAGAGTTTGAACTACATTTGTCAATATAGGAGAAAACAGAGTGAAACCTAAAAATTTAAACTGTTCCTGCAAACGAATGCTTCAATGTAGGAGAATGAAACTTGAGCATCCAAGTGGGATTGGTGTACTGATCATTACTTGAAAGTATCATGAAGATTGGATGAAAAAATATATGTTGAGATTTGAGAAGACTCTAGTTTTTGGAAGTTTTTCAACCCCTTTCAATAAAAGTGTTATTCACCAGTCCCTGCATTAGGCTACATCAAGAGGAAACAAACCTTAGAGATAGAACGTAGAACTACAGTATTTTGTAGTTTCAAGAAGCTAGCACAAACCGTGTTTGATTTAGAGTTCGAACTGCATCTGTCAATATAGGACAAAACAGAGTGAAACCTAAAAATTCAAACTGTTACTTCAAACGATGCTTCAACCTAGGAGAACGAAACTTGGGCATCCAAGTTTGATTGGTGCACTGCTCATTACTTGAAAGTATCATGAAGGTCGGAAGAAAAAATATATGATGAGATTTCAGGAGACTGTAGTTTTTTGGCAGCCTAACAACGCCTTTCATTGAATGTGTTATTCGCCAGTCTCTGCTTAAGGCTACATCAAGAGGAAACAAACCTTAGGGATAGAACGTAGAACTACTTTATTGTGTCATGTTTCAAGTAGCTAGCACAAACCGTGTTTGATTTAAAGTTCTAACTGCATCTGTCTATATAGGAGAAAACAGAGTGAAACCTAAAAATTCAAACTGTTCCTGCAAACGAATGCTTCAACCTAGAAGAACAAAACTTGGGCATCCAAGTGGGAATGGTGTACTGATCATTACTTGAATGTATCATGAAGATTGGATGAAAAAATATATGTTGAGATTCCAGGAGACTCTAGTTTTTTGAAAGTTTGGCAACCCTTTTCTATATAAGTGTTATTCGCCAGTCCCTGCTTTAGGCTACATCAAGAGGAAACAAACCTTAGAGATAGAACGTAGAACTAATTTATTATGTCAAGTGTCAAGAAGCTAGCGCAAACCGTGTTTGATTTAGAGTTCTAGCTGCATCTGTCAATATAGGAGAAAACAGAGTGAAACCTAGAAATTCAAACTGTTACTGCAAACGAATGCATCAACCTAGGAGAACGAAACTTGGGCATCCAAGTTTGATTGGTGTACTGCTCATTACTTGAAAGTATCATTAAGGTCGGAAAAAAAATATGTGTTGAGATTTCAGGAGACTCTAGTTTTTTGGCAGCCTAACAACGCCTTTCATTGAAAGTGTTATTCGCCAGTCTGTGCTGAAGGCTACATCAAGAGGAAACAAACCTTAGGGATAGAATGTAGAACTACTTTATTGTGTCAAGTTTCAAGAAGGTAGCCCATACCGTGTATGATTTAGAGTTTGAACTACATTTGTCAATATAGGACAAAACAGAGTGAAACCTAAAAATTCAAACTGTTCCTGCAAACGAATGCTTCAATGTAGGAGAATGAAACTTGAGCATCCAAGTGGGATTGGTGTACTGATCATTACTTGAAAGTATCATGATGATTGGATGAAAAAATATATGTTGAGATTTGAGAAGACTCTAGTTTTTGGAATTTTGGCAACCCCTTTAAATAAAAGTGTTATTCGCAAGTCCCTGCATTAGGCTACATCAAGAGGAAACAAACCTTAGAGATAGAACGTAGAACTACATTATTTTGTAGTTTCAAGAAGCTAGCACAAACCGTGTTTGATTTAGAGTTCGAACTGCATCTGTCAATATAGGACAAAACAGAGTGAAACCTAAAAATTCAAACTGTTACTGCAAACGATGCTTCAACCTAGGAGAACGAAACTTGGGCATCCAAGTTTGATTGGTGCACTGCTCATTACTTGAAAGTATCATGAAGGTCGGAAGAAAAAATATATGATGAGATTTCAGGAGACTCTAGTTTTTTGGCAGCCTAACAACGCCTTTCATTGAATGTGTTATTCGCCAGTCTCTGCTTAAGGCTACATCAAGAGGAAACAAACCTTAGGGATAGAACGTAGAACTACTTTATTGTGTCATGTTTCAAGTAGCTAGCACAAACCGTGTTTGATTTAAAGTTCTAACTGCATCTGTCTATATAGGAGAAAACAGAGTGAAACCTAAAAATTCAAACTGTTCCTGCAAACGAATGCTTCAACCTAGAAGAACAAAACTTGGGCATCCAAGTGGGAATGGTGTACTGATCATTACTTGAATGTATCATGAAGATTGGATGAAAAAATATATGTTGAGATTTCAGGAGACTCTTGTTTTTTGAAAGTGTGGCAACCCCTTTAAATATAAGTGTTATTCGCCAGTCCCTGCATTAGGCTACATCAAGAGGAAACAAACCTTAGAGATAGAACGTAGAACTACTTTATTGTGTAAAGTTTCAAGAAGCTAGAACAAACCGTGTTTGATTTAGAGTTCTAGCTGCATCTGTCAATATAGGAGAAAACAGAGTGAAACCTAGAAATTCAAACTGTTACTGCAAACGAATGCATCAACCTAGGAGAATGAAACTTGGGCATCCAAGTTTGATTGGTGTACTGCTCATTACTTGAAAGTATCATTAAGGTCGGAAAAAAAATATGTGTTGAGATTTCAGGAGACTCTAGTTTTTTGGCAGCCTAACAACGCCTTTCATTGAAAGTGTTATTCGCCAGTCTGTGCTGAAGGCTACATCAAGAGGAAACAAACCTTAGGGATAGAATGTAGAACTACTTTATTGTGTCAAGTTTCAAGAAGGTAGCCCAAACCGTGTATGATTTAGAGTTTGAACTACATTTGTCAATATAGGAGAAAACACAGTGAAACCTAAAAATTTAAACTGTTCCTGCAAACGAATGCTTCAATGTAGGAGAATGAAACTTGAGCATCCAAGTGGGATTGGTGTACTGATCATTACTTGAAAGTATCATGAAGATTGGATGAAAAAATATATGTTGAGATTTGAGAAGACTCTAGTTTTTGGAAGTTTGGCAACCCCTTTCAATGAAAGTGTTATTCACCAGTCCCTGCATTAGGCTACATCAAGAGGAAACAAACCTTAGAGATAGAACGTAGAACTACAGTATTTTGTAGTTTCAAGAAGCTAGCACAAACCGTGTTTTATTTAAAGTTCGAACTGCATCTGTCAATATAGGACAAAACAGAGTGAAACCTAAAAATTCAAACTGTTACTTCAAACGATGCTTCAACCTAGGAGAACGAAACTTGGGAATCCAAGTTTGATTGGTGCACTGCTCATTACTTGAAAGTATCATGAAGGTCGGAAGAAAAAATATATGATGAGATTTCAGGAGACTGTAGTTTTTTGGCAGCCTAACAACGCCTTTCATTGAATGTGTTATTCGCCAGTCTCTGCTTAAGGCTACATCAAGAGGAAACAAATTTTAGGGATAGAACGTAGAACTACTTTATTGTGTCATGTTTCAAGTAGCTAGCAAAAACCGTGTTTGATTTAAAGTTCTAACTGCATCTGTCAATATAGGAGAAAACAGAGTGAAACCTAAAAATTCAAACTGTTCCTGCAAACGAATGCTTCAACCTAGAAGAACAAAACTTGGGCATCCAAGTGGGAATGGTGTACTGATCATTACTTGAATGTATCATGGAGATTGGATGAAAAAATATATGTTGAGATTTCAGGAGACTCTAGTTTTTTGAAAGTTTGGCAACCCTTTTCTATATAAGTGTTGTTCGCCAGTCCCTGCTTTAGGCTACATCAAGAGGAAACAAACCTTAGAGATAGAACGTAGAACTACTTTATTATGTCAAGTTTCAAGAAGCTAGCGCAAACCGTGTTTGATTTAGAGTTCTAGCTGCATCTGTCAATATAGGCGAAAACAGAGTGAGACCTAGAAATTCAAACCGTTACTGCAAACGAATGCATCATCCTCGGAGAACGAAACTTGGGCATCCAAGTTTGATTGGTGTACTGCTCATTACTTGAAAGTATCATTAAGGTCGGAAAAAAAATATGTGTTGAGATTTCAGGAGACTCTAGTTTTTTGGCAGCCTAACAACGCCTTTCATTGAAAGTGTTATTCGCCAGTCTGTGCTGAAGGCTACATCAAGAGGAAACAAACCTTAGGGATAGAATGTAGAACTACTTTATTGTGTCAAGTTTCAAGAAGCTAGCCCAAACCGTGTATGATTTAGAGTTTGAACTACATTTGTCAATATAGGAGAAAACAGAGTGAAACCTAAAAATTCAAACTGTTCCTGCAAACGAATGCTTCAACATAGGAGAATGAAACTTGAGCATCCAAGTGGGATTGGTGTACTGATCATTACTTGAAAGTATCATGAAGATTGGATGAAAAAATATATGTTGAGATTTGAGAAGACTCTAGTTTTTGGAAGTTTGGCAACCCCTTTCAATAAAAGTGTTATTCACCAGTCCCTGCATTAGGCTACATCAAGAGGAAACAAACCTTAGAGATAGAACGTAGAACTACAGTATTTTGTCAAGTTTCAATAAGCTAGCACAAACCGTGTTTGATTTAGAGTTCGAACTGCATCTGTCAATATAGGACAAAACAGAGTGAAACCTAAAAATTCAAACTGTTACTTCAAACGATGCTTCAACCTAGGAGAACGAAACTTGGGCATCCAAGTTTCATTAGTGCACTGCTCATTACTTGAAAGTATCATGAAGGTCGGAAGAAAAAATATATGATGAGATTTCAGGAGACTGTAGTTTTTTGGCAGCCTAACAATGCTTTTCATTGAATGTGTTATTCGCCAGTCTCTGCTTAAGGCTACATCAAGAGGAAACAAACCTTAGGGATAGAACGTAGAACTACTTTATTGTGTCATGTTTCAAGTAGCTAGCACAAACCGTGTTTGATTTAAAGTTCTAACTGCATCTGTCAATATAGGAGAAAACAGAGTGAAACCTAAAAATTCAAACTGTTCCTGCAAACGAATGCTTCAACCTAGAAGAACAAAACTTGGGCATCCAAGTGGGAATGGTGTACTGATCATTACTTGAATGTATCATGAAGATTGGATGAAAAAATATATGTTGAGATTTCAGGAGACTCTAGTTTTTTGAAAGTTTGGCAACCCTATTCTATATAAGTGTTATTCGCCAGTCCCTGCTTTAGGCTACATCAAGAGGAAACAAACCTTAGAGATAGAACGTAGAACTACTTTATTATGTCAAGTTTCAAGAAGCTAGCGCAAACCGTGTTTGATTTAGAGTTCTAGCTGCATCTGTCAATATAGGAGAAAACAGAGTGAGACCTAGAAATTCAAACTGTTACTGCAAACGAATGCATCAACCTAGGAGAACGAAACTTGGGCATCCAAGTTTGATTGGTGTACTGCTCATTACTTGAAAGTATCATTAAGGTCGGAAAAAAAATATGTGTTGAGATTTCAGGAGACTCTAGTTTTTTGGCAGCCTAACAACGTCTTTCATTGAAAGTGTTATTCGCCAGTCTGTGCTGAAGGATACATCAAGAGGAAACAAACCTTAGGGATAGAATGTAGAACTACTTTATTGTGTCAAGTTTCAAGAAGGTAGCCCAAACCGTGTATGATTTAGAGTTTGAACTACATTTGTCAATATAGGAGAAAACAGAGTGAAACCTAAAAATTCAAACTGTTCCTGCAAACGAATGCTTCAATGTAGGAGAATGAAACTTGAGCATCCAAGTGGGATTGGTGTACTGATCATTACTTGAAAGTATCATGAATATTGGATGAAAAAATATATGTAGAGATTTCAGAAGACTCTAGTTTTTGGAATTTTGGCAACCCCTTTCAATAAAAGTGTTATTCGCCAGTCCCTGCATTAGGCTACATCAAGAGAAAACAAACCTTAGAGATAGAACGTAGAACTACAGTATTTTGGAGTTTCAAGAAGCTAGCACAATCCGTGTTTGATTTAGAGTTCGAACTGCATCTGTCAATATAGGACAAAACAGAGTGAAACCTAAAAATTCAAACTGTTACTGCAAACGATGCTTCAACCTAGGAGAACGAAACTTGGGCATCCAAGTTTGATTGGTGCACTGCTCATTACTTGAAAGTATCATGAAGGTCGGAAGAAAAAATATATGATGAGATTTCAGGAGACTGTAGTTTTTTGACAGCCTAACAACGCCTTTCATTGAATGTGTTATTCGCCAGTCTCTGCTTAAGGCTACATCAAGAGGAAACAAACCTTAGGGATAGAACGTAGAACTACTTTATTTTGTCATGTTTCAAGTAGCTAGCACAAACCGTGTTTGATTTAAATTTCTAACTGCATCTGTCAATATAGGAGAAAACAGAGTGAAACCTAAAAATTCAAACTGTTCCTGCAAACGAATGCTTCAACCTAGAAGAACAAAACTTGGGCATCCAAGTCAGAATGGTGTACTGATCATTACTTGAATGTATCATGAAGATTGGATGAAAAAATATATGTTGAGTTTTCAGGAGACTCTAGTTTTTTGAAAGTTTGGCAACCCCTTTCAATATAAGAGTTATTCGCCAGTCCCTGCATTAGGCTACATCAAGAGGAAACAAACCTTAGAGATAGAACGTAGAACTACTTTATTGTGTCAAGTTTCAAGAAGCTAGCACAAACCGTGTTTGATTTAGAGTTCTAGCTGCATCTGTCAATATAATAGAAAACAGAGTGAAACCTAGAAATTCAAACTGTTACTGCAAACGAATGCATCAACCTAGGAGAACGAAACTTGGGCATCCAAGTTTGATTGGTGTACTGCTCATTACTTGAAAGTATCATTAAGGTCGGAAAAAAAATATGTGTTGAGATTTCAGGAGACTCTAGTTTTTTGGCAGCCTAACAACGCCTTTCATTGAAAGTGTTATTCGCCAGTCTGTGCTGAAGGCTACATCAAGAGGAAACAAACCTTAGGGATAGAATGTAGAACTACTTTATTGTGTCAAGTTTCAAGAAGCTAGCCCAAACCGTGTATGATTTAGAGTTTGAACTACATTTGTCAATTTAGGAGAAAACAGAGTGAAACCTAAAAATTCAAACTGTTCCTGCAAACGAATGCTTCAACGTAGGAGAATGAAACTTGAGCATCCAAGTGGGATTGGTGTACTGATCATTACTTGAAAGTATCATGAAGATTGGATGAAAAAATATATGTTGAGATTTGAGAAGACTCTAGTTTTTGGAAGTTTGGCAACCCCTTTCAATAAAAGTGTTATTCGCCAGTCCCTGCATTAGGCTACATCAAGAGGAAACAAACCTTAGAGATAGAACGTAGAACTACAGTATTTTGTAGTTTCAAGAAGCTAGCACAAACCGTGTTTGATTTAGAGTTCGAACTGCATCTGTCAATATAGGACAAAACAGAGTGAAACCTAAAAATTCAAACTGTTACTTCAAACGATGCTTCAACCTAGGAGAACGAAACTTGGGCATCCAAGTTTGATTGGTGCACTGCTCATTACTTGAAAGTATCATGAAGGTCGGAAGAAAAAATATATGATGAGATTTCAGGAGACTGTAGTTTTTTGGCAGCCTAACAACGCCTTTCATTGAATGTGTTATTCGCCAGTCTCTGCTTAAGGCTACATCAAGAGGAAACAAACCTTAGGGATAGAACGTAGAACTACTTTATTTTGTCATGTTTCAAGTAGCTAGCACAAACCGTGTTTGATTTAAAGTTCTAACTGCATCTGTCAATATAGGAGAAAACAGAGTGAAACCTAAAAATTCAAACTGTTCCTGCAAACGAATGCTTCAACCTAGAAGAACAAAACTTGGGCATCCAAGTGGGAATGGTGTACTGATCATTACTTGAATGTATCATGGAGATTGGATGAAAAAATATATGTTGAGATTTCAGGAGACTCTAGTTTTTTGAAAGTTTGGCAACCCTTTTCTATATAAGTGCTATTCGCCAGTCCCTGCTTTAGGCTACATCAAGAGGAAACAAACCTTAGAGATAGAACGTAGAACTACTTTATTATGTCAAGTTTCAAGAAGCTAGCGCAAACCGTGTTTGATTTAGAGTTCTAGCTGCATCTGTCAATATAGGCGAAAACAGAGTGAGACCTAGAAATTCAAACCGTTACTGCAAACGAATGCATCATCCTCGGAGAACGAAACTTGGGCATCCAAGTTTGATTGGTGTACTGCTCATTACTTGAAAGTATCATTAAGGTCGGAAAAAAAATATGTGTTGAGATTTCAGGAGACTCTAGTTTTTTGGCAGCCTAACAACACCTTTCATTGAAAGTGTTATTCGCCAGTCTGTGCTGAAGGCTACATCAAGAGGAAACAAACCTTAGGGATAGAATGTAGAACTACTTTATTGTGTCAAGTTTCAAGAAGCTAGCCCAAACCGTGTATGATTTAGAGTTTGAACTACATTTGTCAATATAGGAGAAAACAGAGTGAACCTAAAAATTCAAACTGTTCCTGCAAACGAATGCTTCAACATAGGAGAATGAAACTTGAGCATCCAAGTGGGATTGGTGTACTGATCATTACTTGAAAGTATCATGAAGATTGGATGAAAAAATATATGTTGAGATTTGAGAAGACTCTAGTTTTTGGAAGTTTGGGAACCCCTTTCAATAAAAGTGTTATTCACCAGTCCCTGCATTAGGCTACATCAAGAGGAAGCAAACCTTAGAGATAGAACGTAGAACTACAGTATTTTGTCAAGTTTCAAGAAGCTAGCACAAACCGTGTTTGATTTAGAGTTCGAACTGCATCTGTCAATATAGGACAAAACAGAGTGAAACCTAAAAATTCAAACTGTTACTTCAAACGATGCTTCAACCTAGGAGAACGAAACTTGGGCATCCAAGTTTCATTAGTGCACTGCTCATTACTTGAAAGTATCATGAAGGTCGGAAGAAAAAATATATGATGAGATTTCAGGAGACTGTAGTTTTTTGGCAGCCTAACAACGCTTTTCATTGAATGTGTTATTCGCCAGTCTCTGCTTAAGGCTACATCAAGAGGAAACAAACCTTAGGGATAGAACGTAGAACTACTTTATTGTGTCATGTTTCAAGTAGCTAGCACAAACCGTGTTTGAATTAAAGTTCTAACTGCATCTGTCAATATAGGAGAAAACAGAGTGAAACCTAAAAATTCAAACTCTTCCTGCAACCGAATGCTTCAACCTAGAAGAACAAAACTTGGGCATCCAAGTGGGAATGGTGTACTGATCATTACTTGAATGTATCATGAAGATTGGATGAAAAAATATATGTTGAGATTTCAGGAGACTCTAGTTTTTTGAAAGTTTGGCAACCCTATTCTATATAAGTGTTATTCGCCAGTCCCTGCTTTAGGCTACATCAAGAGGAAACAAACCTTAGAGATAGAACGTAGAACTACTTTATTATGTCAAGTTTCAAGAAGCTAGCGCAAACCGTGTTTGATTTAGAGTTCTAGCTGCATCTGTCAATATAGGAGAAAACAGAGTGAGACCTAGAAATTCAAACTGTTACTGCAAACGAATGCATCAACCTAGGAGAACGAAACTTGGGCATCCAAGTTTGATTGGTGTACTGCTCATTACTTGAAAGTATCATTAAGGTCGGAAAAAAAATATGTGTTGAGATTTCAGGAGACTCTAGTTTTTTGGCAGCCTAACAACGCCTTTCATTGAAAGTGTTATTCGCCAGTCTGTGCTGAAGGCTACATCAAGAGGAAACAAACCTTAGGGATAGAATGTAGAACTACTTTATTGTGTCAAGTTTCAAGAAGGTAGCCCAAACCGTGTATGATTTAGAGTTTGAACTACATTTGTCAATATAGGAGAAAACAGAGTGAAACCTAAAAATTCAAACTGTTCCTGCAAACGAATGCTTCAATGTAGGAGAATGAAACTTGAGCATCCAAGTGGGATTGGTGTACTGATCATTACTTGAAAGTATCATGAATATTGGATGAAAAAATATATGTTGAGATTTCAGAAGACTCTAGTTTTTGGAATTTTGGCAACCCCTTTCAATAAAAGTGTTATTCGCCAGTCCCTGCATTAGGCTACATCAAGAGAAAACAAACCTTAGAGATAGAACGTAGAACTACAGTATTTTGGAGTTTCAAGAAGCTAGCACAATCCGTGTTTGATTTAGAGTTCGAACTGCATCTGTCAATATAGGACAAAACAGAGTGAAACCTAAAAATTCAAACTGTTACTGCAACCTTGCTTCAACCTAGGAGAACGAAACTTGGGCATCCAAGTTTGATTGGTGCACTGCTCATTACTTGAAAGTATCATGAAGGTTGGAAGAAAAAATATATGATGAGATTTCAGGAGACTGTAGTTTTTTGACAGCCTAACAACGCCTTTCATTGAATGTGTTATTCGCCAGTCTCTGCTTAAGGCTACATCAAGAGGAAACAAACCTTAGGGATAGAACGTAGAACTACTTTATTGTGTCATGTTTCAAGTAGCTAGCACAAACCGTGTTTGATTTAAAGTTCTAACTGCATCTGTCTATATAGGAGAAAACAGAGTGAAACCTAAAAATTCAAACTGTTCCTGCAAACGAATGCTTCAACCTAGAAGAACAAAACTTGGGCATCCAAGTCAGAATGGTGTACTGATCATTACTTGAATGTATCATGAAGATTGGATGAAAAAATATATGTTGAGTTTTCAGGAGACTCTAGTTTTTTGAAAGTTTGGCAACCCCTTTCAATATAAGAGTTATTCGCCAGTCCCTGCATTAGGCTACATCAAGAGGAAACAAACCTTAGAGATAGAACGTAGAACTACTTTATTGTGTCAAGTTTCAAGAAGCTAGCACAAACCGTGTTTGATTTAGAGTTCTAGCTGCATCTGTCAATATAATAGAAAACAGAGTGAAACCTAGAAATTCAAACTGTTACTGCAAACGAATGCATCAACCTAGGAGAACGAAACTTGGGCATCCAAGTTTGATTGGTGTACTGCTCATTACTTGAAAGTATCATTAAGGTCGGAAAAAAAATATGTGTTGAGATTTCAGGAGACTCTAGTTTTTTGGCAGCCTAACAACGCCTTTCATTGAAAGTGTTATTCGCCAGTCTGTGCTGAAGGCTACATCAAGAGGAAACAAACCTTAGGGATAGAATGTAGAACTACTTTATTGTGTCAAGTTTCAAGAAGCTAGCCCAAACCGTGTATGATTTAGAGTTTGAACTACATTTGTCAATTTAGGAGAAAACAGAGTGAAACCTAAAAATTCAAACTGTTCCTGCAAACGAATGCTTCAACGTAGGAGAATGAAACTTGAGCATCCAAGTGGGATTGGTGTACTGATCTTTACTTGAAAGTATCATGAAGATTGGATGAAAAAATATATGTTGAGATTTGAGAAGACTCTAGTTTTTGGAAGTTTGGCAACCCCTTTCAATAAAAGTGTTATTCGCCAGTCCCTGCATTAGGCTACATCAAGAGGAAACAAACCTTAGAGATAGAACGTAGAACTACAGTATTTTGTAGTTTCAAGAAGCTAGCACAAACCGTGTTTGATTTAGAGTTCGAACTGCATCTGTCAATATAGGACAAAACAGAGTGAAACCTAAAAATTCAAACTGTTACTTCAAACGATGCTTCAACCTAGGAGAACGAAACTTGGGCATCCAAGTTTGATTGGTGCACTGCTCATTACTTGAAAGTATCATGAAGGTCGGAAGAAAAAATATATGATGAGATTTCAGGAGACTGTAGTTTTTTGGCAGCCTAACAACGCCTTTCATTGAATGTGTTATTCGCCAGTCTCTGCTTAAGGCTACATCAAGAGGAAACAAACCTTAGGGATAGAACGTAGAACTACTTTATTTTGTCATGTTTCAAGTAGCTAGCACAAACCGTGTTTGATTTAAAGTTCTAACTGCATCTGTCAATATAGGAGAAAACAGAGTGAAACCTAAAAATTCAAACTGTTCCTGCAAACGAATGCTTCAACCTAGAAGAACAAAACTTGGGCATCCAAGTGGGAATGGTGTACTGATCATTACTTGAATGTATCATGAAGATTGGATGAAAAAATATATGTTGAGATTTCAGGAGACTCTAGTTTTTTGAAAGTTTGGCAACCCTTTTCTATATAAGTGTTATTCACCAGTCCCTGCTTTAGGCTACATCAAGAGGAAACAAACCTTAGAGATAGAACGTAGAACTACTTTATTATGTCAAGTTTCAAGAAGCTAGCGCAAACCGTGTTTGATTTAGAGTTCTAGCTACATCTGTCAATACAGGAGAAAACAGAGTGAGACCTAGAAATTCAAACTGTTACTGCAAACGAATGCATCAACCTAGGAGAACGAAACTTGGGCATCCAAGTTTGATTGGTGTACTGCTCATTACTTGAAAGTATCATTAAGGTCGGAAAAAATATATGTGTTGAGATTTCAGGAGACTCTAGTTTTTTGGCAGCCTAACAACGCCTTTCATTGAAAGTGTTATTCGCCAGTCTGTGCTGAAGGCTACATCAAGAGGAAACAAACCTTAGGGATAGAATGTAGAACTACTTTATTGTGTCAAGTTTCAAGAAGGTAGCCCAAACCGTGTATGATTTAGAGTTTGAACTACATTTGTCAATATAGGAGAAAACAGAGTGAAACCTAAAAATTCAAACTGTTCCTGCAAACGAATGCTTCAATGTAGGAGAATGAAACTTGAGCATCCAAGTGGGATTGGTGTACTGATCATTACTTGAAAGTATCATGAAGATTGGATGAAAAAATATATGTTGAGATTTGAGAAGACTCTAATTGTTGGAATTTTGGCAACCCCTTTCAATAAAAGTGTTATTCGCCAGTCCCTGCATTAGGCTACATCAAGAGGAAACAAACCTTAGAGATAGAACGTAGAACTACAGTATTTTGGAGTTTCAAGAAGCTTGCACAATCCGTGTTTGATTTAGAGTTCGAACTGCATCTGTCAATATAGGACAAAACAGAGTGAAACCTAAAAATTCAAACTGTTACTGCAAACGATGCTTCAACCTAGGAGAACGAAACTTGGGCATCCAAGTTTGATTGGTGCACTGCTCATTACTTGAAAGTAATATGAAGGTCGGAAGAAAAAATATATGATGAGATTTCAGGAGACTGTAGTTTTTTGGCAGCCTAACAACGCCTTTCATTGAATGTGTTATTCGCCAGTCTCTGCTTAAGGCTACATCAAGAGGAAACAAACCTTAGGGATAGAACGTAGAACTACTTTATTGTGTCATGTTTCAAGTAGCTAGCACAAACCGTGTTTGATTTAAAGTTCTAACTGCATCTGTCTATATAGGAGAAAACAGAGTGAAACCTAAAAATTCAAACTGTTCCTGCAAATGAATGCTTCAACCTAGAAGAACAAAACTTGGGCATCCAAGTGGGAATGGTGTACTGATCATTACTTGAATGTATCATGAAGATTGGATGAAAAAACATATGTTGAGATTTCAGGAGACTCTAGTTTTTTGAAAGTTTGGCAACCCCTTTCAATATAAGAGTTATTCGCCAGTCCCTGCATTAGGCTACATCAAGAGGAAACAAACCTTAGAGATAGAACGTAGATATACTTTATTACGTCAAGTTTCAAGAAGCTAGCGCAAACCGTGTTTGATTTAGAGTTCTAGCTGCATCTGTCAATATAGGAGAAAACAGAGTGAGACCTAGAAATTCAAACTGTTACTGCAAACGAATGCATCAACCTAGGAGAACGAAACTTGAGCATCCAAGTTTGATTGGTGTACTGCTCATTACTTGAAAGTATCATTAAGGTCGGAAAAAAAATATGTGTTGAGATTTCAGGAGACTCTAGTTTTTTGGCAGCCTAACAACGCCTTTCATTGAAAGTGTTATTCGCCAGTCTGTGCTGAAGGCTACATCAAGAGGAAACAAACCTTAGGGATAGAATGTAGAACTACTTTATTGTGTCAAGTTTCAAGAAGCTAGCCCAAACCGTGTATGATTTAGAGTTTGAACTACATTTGTCAATTTAGGAGAAAACAGAGTGAAACCTAAAAATTCAAACTGTTCCTGCTAACGAATGCTTCAACGTAGGAGAATGAAACTTGAGCATCCAAGTGGGATTGGTGTACTGATCATTACTTGAAAGTATCATGAAGATTGGATGAAAAAATATATGTTGAGATTTGAGAAGACTCTAGTTTTTGGAAGTTTGGCAACGCCTTTCAATAAAAGTGTTATTCGCCAGTCCCTGCATTAGCCTACATCAAGAGGAAACAAACCTTAGAGATAGAACGTAGAACTACAGTATTTTGTAGTTTCAAGAAGCTAGCACAAACCGTGTTTGATTTAGAGTTCGAACTGCATCTGTCAATATAGGACAAAACAGAGTGAAACCTAAAAATTCAAACTATTACTTCAAACGATGCTTCAACCTAGGAGAACGAAACTTGGGCATCCAAGTTTGATTGGTGCACTGCTCATTACTTGAAAGTATCATGAAGGTCGGAAGAAAAAATATATGATGAGATTTCAGGAGACTGTAGTTTTTTGGCAGCCTAACAACGCCTTTCATTGAATGTGTTATTCGCCAGTCTCTGCTTAAGGCTACATCAAGAGGAAACAAACCTTAGGGATAGAACGTAGAACTACTTTATTGTGTCATGTTTCAAGTAGCTATCACAAACCGTGTTTGATTTAAAGTTCTAACTGCATCTGTCTATATAGGAGAAAACAGAGTGAAACCTAAAAATTCAAACTGTTCCTGCAAAGGAATGCTTCAACCTAGAAGAACAAAACTTGGGCATCCAAGTCAGAATGGTGTACTGATCATTACTTGAATGTATCATGAAGATTGGATGAAAAAATATATGTTGAGATTTCAGGAGACTCTAGTTTTTTGAAAGTTTGGCAACCCTTTTCTATATAAGTGTTATTCACCAGTCCCTGCTTTAGGCTACATCAAGAGGAAACAAACCTTAGAGATAGAACATAGAACTACTTTATTATGTCAAGTTTCAAGAAGCTAGCGCAAACCGTGTTTGATTTAGAGTTCTAGCTACATCTGTCAATACAGGAGAAAACAGAGTGAGACCTAGAAATTCAAACTGTTACTGCAAACGAATGCATCAACCTAGGAGAACGAAACTTGGGCATCCAAGTTTGATTGGTGTACTGCTCATTACTTGAAAGTATCATTAAGGTCGGAAAAAAAATATGTGTTGAGATTTCAGGAGACTCTAGTTTTTTGGCAGCCTAACAACGCCTTTCATTGAAAGTGTTATTCGCCAGTCTGTGCTGAAGGCTATATCAAGAGGAAACAAACCTTAGGGATAGAATGTAGAACTACTTTATTGTGTCAAGTTTCAAGAAGGTAGCCCAAACCGTGTATGATTTCGAGTTTGAACTACATTTGTCAATATAGGAGAAAACAGAGTGAAACCTAAAAATTCAAACTGTTCCTGCAAACGAATGCTTCAACGTCGGAGAATGAAACTTGAGCATCCAAGTGGGATTGGTGTACTGATCATTACTTGAAAGTATCATGAAGATTGGATGAAAAAATATATGTTGAGATTTGAGAAGACTCTAGTTTTTGGAATTTTGGCAACCCCTTTCAATAAAAGTGTTATTCGTCAGTCCCTGCATTAGGCTACATCAAGAGGAAACAAACCTTAGAGATAGAACGTAGAACTACAGTATTTTGGAGTTTCAAGAAGCTTGCACAATCCGTGTTTGATTTAGAGTTCGAACTGCATCTGTCAATATAGGACAAAACAGAGTGAAACCTAAAAATTCAAACTGTTACTGCAAACGATGCTTCAACCTAGGAGAACGAAACTTGGGCATCCAAGTTTGATTGGTGCACTGCTCATTACTTGAAAGTATCATGAAGGTCGGAAGAAAAAATATATGATGAGATTTCAGGAGACTGTAGTTTTTTGGCAGCCTAACAACGCCTTTCATTGAATGTGTTATTTGCCAGTCTCTGGTTAAGGCTACATCAAGAGGAAAGAAACCTTAGGGATAGAACGTAGAACTACTTTATTGTGTCATGTTTCAAGTAGCTAGCACAAATCGTGTTTGATTTAAAGTTCTAACTGCATCTGTCAATATAGGAGAAAAGAGAGTGAAACCTAAAAATTCAAACTGTTCCTGCAAACGAATGCTTCAATGTGGAAGAACAAACTTGGGCATCCAAGTGGGAATGGTGTACTGATCATTACTTGAATGTATCATGAAGATTGGATGAAAAAATATATGTTGAGATTTCAGGAGACTCTAGTTTTTTGAAAGTTTGGCAACCCCTTTCTATATAAGTGTTATTCGCCAGTCCCTGCTTTAGGCTACATCAAGAGGAAACAAACCTTAGAAATAGATCGTAGAACTACTTGATTGTGTCATGTTTAAAGTAGCTAGCACAAACCGTGTTTGATTTAAAGTTCTAACTGCATTTGTCAATATAGGAGAAAACAGAGTGAAACCTAAAAATTCAAATTGTTCCTGCAAAGGAATGCTTCAACCTAGAAGAACAAATCTTGGGCATCCAAGTGGGAATGGTGTACTGATCATTACTTGAATGTATCATGAAGATTGGATGAAAAATATATGTTGAGATTTCAGGAGACTCTAGTTTTTTGAAAGTTTGGCAACCCCTTTCTATATAAGTGTTATTCGCCAGT
Source organism: Callospermophilus lateralis (assembly GCF_048772815.1). Lineage (NCBI taxonomy): Eukaryota > Metazoa > Chordata > Mammalia > Rodentia > Sciuridae > Callospermophilus > Callospermophilus lateralis. The sequence goes on along the minus strand of NW_027516588.1, from coordinate 239,298 downwards.
CCCTGCTTTAGGCTACATCAAGAGGAAACAAACCTTAGAGATAGAACGTAGAACTACTTTATAGTGTCAAGTTTCAAGAAGCTAGCGCAAACCGTGTTTGATTTAGAGTTCTAGCTGCATCTGTCAATATAGGACAAAACAGAGTGAAACCTAAAAATTCAAACTGTTACTGCAAACGAATTCTTCAACCTAGGAGAACGAAACTTGGGCATCCAAGTTTGATTGGTGCACTGCTCATTACTTGAAAGTATCATGAAGGTCGGAAGAAAAAATATATGATGAGATTTCAGGAGACTGTAGTTTTTTGGCAGCCTAACAACGCCTTTCATTGAATGTGTTACTCGCCAGTCTCTGCTTAAGGCTACATCAAGAGGAAACAAACCTTAGGGATAGATCGTAGAACTACTTTATTGTGTCATGTTTCAAGTAGCTAGCACAAACCGTGTTTGATTTAAAGTTCTAACTGCATCTGTCTATATAGGAGAAAACAGAGTGAAACCTATAAATTCAAACTGTTCCTGCAAACGAATGCTTCAACCTAGAAGAACAAAACTTGGGCATCCAAGTGGGAATGGTGTACTGATCATTACTTGAATGTATCATGAAGATTGGATGAAAAAATATATGTTGAGATTTCAGGAGACTCTAGTTTTTTGAAAGTTTGGCAACCCCTTTCAATATAAGAGTTATTCGCCAGTCCCTGCATTAGGCTACATCAAGAGGAAACAAACCTTAGAGATAGAACGTAGAACTACTTTATTGTGTCAAGTTTCAAGAAGCTAGCACAAACCGTGTTTGATTTAGAGTTCTAGCTGCATCTCTCAATATAATAGAAAACAGAGTGAAACCTAGAAATTCAAACTGTTACTGCAAACGAATGCATCAACCTAGGAGAACGAAACTTGGGCATCCAAGTTTGATTGGTGTACTGCTCATTACTTGAAAGTATCATTAAGGTCGGAAAAAAAAATATGTGTTGAGATTTCAGGAGACTCTAGTTTTTTGGCAGCCTAACAACGCCTTTCATTGAAAGTGTTATTCGCCAGTCTGTGCTGAAGGCTACATCAAAAGGAAAAAAACCTTAGGGATAGAATGTAGAACTACTTTATTGTGTCAAGTTTCAAGAAGCTAGCCCAAACCGTGTATGATTTAGAGTTTGAACTACATTTGTCAATATAGGAGAAAACAGGGTGAAACCTAAAAATTCAAACTGTTCCTGCAAACGAATGCTTCAACGTAGGAGAATGAAACTTGAGCATCCAAGTTGGATTGGTGTACTGATCATTAGTTGAAAGTATCATGAAGATTGGATGAAAAAATATATGTTGAGATTTGAGAAGACTCTAGTTTTTGGAAGTTTGGCAACCCCTTTCAATAAAAGTGTTATTCACCAGTCCCTGCATTAGGCTACATCAAGAGGAAACAAACCTTAGAGATAGAACGTAGAACTACAGTATTTTGTACTTTCAAGAAGCTAGCACAAACCGTGTTTGATTTAGAGTTCGAACTGCATCTGTCAATATAGGACAAAACAGAGTGAAACCTAAAAATTCAACTGTTACTTCAAACGATGCTTCAACCTAGGAGAACGAAACTTGGGCATCCAAGTTTGATTGGTGCACTGCTCATTACTTGAAAGTATCATGAAGGTCGGAAGAAAAAATATATGATGAGATTTCAGGAGACTGTTGTTTTTTGGCAGCCTAACAACACCTTTCATTGAATGTGTTATTAGACAGTCTCTGCTTAAGGCTACATCAAGAGGAAACAAACCTTAGGGATAGAACGTAGAACTACTTTATTGTGTCATGTTTCAAGTAGCTAGCACAAACCGTGTTTGATTTAAAGTTCTAACTGCATCTGTCAATATAGGAGAAAACAGAGTGAAACCTAAAAATTCAAACTGTTCCTGCAAACGAATGCTTCAACCTAGAAGAACAAAACTTGGGCATCCAAGTGGGAATGCTGTACTGATCATTACTTGAATGTATCATGAAGATTGGATGAAAAAATATATGTTGAGATTTCAGGAGACTCTAGTTTTTTGAAAGTTTGGCAACCCTTTTATATATAAGTATTATTCGCCAGTCCCTGCTTTAGGCTACATCAAGAGGAAACAATCCTTAGAGATAGAACGTAGAACTACTTTATTATGTCAAGTTTCAAGAAGCTAGCGCAAACCGTGTTTGATTTAGAGTTCTAGCTGCATCTGTCAATATAGGAGAAAACAGAGTGAGACCTAGAAATTCAAACTGTTACTGCAAACGAATGCATCAACCTAGGAGAACGAAACTTGGGCATCCAAGTTTGATTGGTGTACTGCTCATTACTTGAAAGTATCATTAAGGTCGGAAAAAAAAAATATGTGTTGAGATTTCACGAGACTCTAGTTTTTTGGCAGCCTAACAACGCCTTTCATTGAAAGTGTTATTCGCCAGTCTGTGCTGAAGGCTACATCAAGAGGAAACAAACCTTAGGGATAGAATGTAGAACTACTTTATTGTGTCAAGTTTCAAGAAGCTAGCCCAAACCGTGTATGATTTAGAGTTTGAACTACATTTGTCAATATAGGAGAAAACAGAGTGAAACCTAAAAATTCAAACTGTTCCTGCAAACCAATGCTTCAATGTAGGAGAATGAAACTTGAGCATCCAAGTGGGACTGGTGTACTGATCATTACTTGAAAGTATCATGAAGATTGGATGAAAAAATATATGTTGAGATTTGAGAAGACTCTAGTTTTTGGAAGTTTGGCAACCCCTTTCAATAAAAGTGTTATTCGCCAGTCCCTGCATTAGGCTACATCAAGAATAAACAAACCTTAGAGATAGAACGTATAACTACAGTATTTTGTAGTTTCAAGAAGCTAGCACAAACCGTGTTTGATTTAGAGTTCGAACTGCATCTGTCAATATAGGACAAAACAGAATGAAACCTAAAAATTCAAACTGTTACTGCAAACGATGCTTCAACATAGGAGAACGAAACTTGCGCATCCAAGTTTGATTGGTGCACTGCTCATTACTTGAAAGTATCATGAAGGTCGGAAGAAAAAATATATGATGAGATTTCAGGAGACTGTAGTTTTTTGGCAGCCTAACAACGCCTTTCATTGAATGTGTTATTCGCCAGTCTCTGCTTAAGGCTACATCAAGAGGAAAGAAACCTTAGAAATAGAACGTAGAACTACTTTATTGTGTCATGTTTCAAGTAGCTAGCACAAACCGTGTTTGATTTAAAGTTCTAACTGCATCTGTCAATATAGGAGAAAAGAGAGTGAAACATAAAAATTCAAACTGTTCCTGCAAACGAATGCTTCAACCTGGAAGAACAAACTTGGGCATCCAAGTGGGAATGGTGTACTGATCATTACTTGAATGTATCATGAAGATTGGATGAAAAAATATATGTTGAGATTTCAGGAGACTCTAGTTTTTTGAAAGTTTGGCAACCCCTTTCTATATAAGTGTTATTCGCCAGTCCCTGCTTTAGGCTACATCAAGAGGAAACAAACCTTAGGGATAGATCGTAGAACTACTTGATTGTGTCATGTTTAAAGTAGCTAGCACAAACCGTGTTTGATTTAAAGTTCTAACTGCATCTGTCAATATAGGAGAAAACAGAGTGAAACCTAAAAATTCAAATTGTTCCTGCAAAGGAATGCTTCAACCTAGAAGAACAAAACTTGGGCATCCAAGTGGGAATGGTGTACTGATCATTACTTGAATGTATCATGAAGATTGGATGAAAAAATATATGTTGAGATTTCAGGAGACTCTAGTTTTTTGAAAGTTTGGCTACCCCTTTCTATATAAGTGTTATTCGCCAGTTCCTGCTTTAGGCTACATCAAGAGGAAACAAACCTTAGAGATAGAACGTAGAACTACTTTATAGTGTCAAGTTTCAAGAAGCTAGCGCAAACCGTGTTTGATTTAGAGTTCTAGCTGCATCTGTCAATATAGGAGAAAACAGAGTGAGACCTAGAAATTCAAACTGTTACTGCAAACGAATGCATCAACTTAGGAGAACGAAACTTGGGCATCCAAGTTTGATTGGTGTACTGCTCATTACTTGAAAGTATCATTAATGTCGGAAAAAAAATATGTGTTGAGATTTCAGGAGACTCTAGTTTTTTGGCAGCCTAACAACGCCTTTCATTGAAAGTGTTATTCGCCAGTCTGTGCTGAAGGCTACATCAAGAGGAAACAAACCTTAGGGATAGAATGTAGAACTACTTTATTGTGTCAAGTTTCAAGAAGCTAGCCCAAACCGTGTATGATTTAGAGTTTGAACTACATTTGTCAATATAGGAGAAAACAGAGTGAAACCTAAAAATTCAAACTGTTCCTGCAAACGAATGCTTCAATGTAGGAGAATGAAACTTGAGCATCCAAGTGGGATTGGTGTACTGATCATTACTTGAAAGTATCATGAAGATTGGATGAAAAAATATATGTTGAGATTTCAGAAGACTCTAGTTTTTGGATGTTTGGCAACCCTTTTCAATAAAAGTGTTATTCGCCAGTCCCTGCATTAGGCTACATCAAGAGGAAACAAACCTTAGAGATAGAACTTAGAACTACTTTATTATGTCAAGTTTCAAGAAGCTAGCACAAACCGTGTTTGATTTAGAGTTCGAACTGCATCTGTCAATATAGGACAAAACAGAGTGAAACCTAAAATTCAAACTGTTACTGCAAACGAATGCTTCAACCTAGGAGAACGAAACTTGGGCATCCAAGTTTGATTGGTGTACTGCTCATTACTTGAAAGTATCATGAAGGTCGGAAGAAAAAATATATGATGAGATTTCAGGAGACTGTAGTTTTTGGCAGCCTAACAACGCCTTTAATTGAATGTGTTATTCGCCAGTCTCTGCTTAAGGCTACATCAAGAGGAAACAAACCTTAGGGATAGATCGTAGAACTACTTTATTGTGTCATGTTTCAAGTAGCTAGCACAAACCGTGTTTGATTTAAAGTTCTAACTGCATCTGTCAATATAGGAGAAAACAGAGTGAAACCTAAAAATTCAAATTGTTCCTGCAAACGAATGCTTCAACCTAGAAGAACAAAACTTGGGCATCCAAGTGGGATTGGTGTACTGATCATTACTTGAATGTATCATGAAGATTGGATGAAAAAATATATGTTGAGATTTCAGGAGACTCTAGTTTTTTGGCAGCCTAACAACGCCTTTCATTGAAAGTGTTATTCGCCAGTCTGTGCTGAATGCTACATCAAGAGGAAACAAACCTTAGGGAAAGAATGTAGAACTACTTTATTGTGTAAAGTTTCAAGAAGCTAGCCAAACCGTGTATGATTTTGAGTTTGAACTACATTTGTCAATATAGGAGAAACCAGAGTGAAACCTAAAAATTCAAACTGTTCCTGCAAACGAATGCTTCAACGTAGGAGAATGAAACTTGAGCATCCAAGTGGGATTGGTGTACTGATCATTACTTGAAAGTATCATGAAGATTGGATGAAAAAATATATGATGAGATTTGAGAATACTCTAGTTTTTGGAAGTTTGGCAACCCCTTTCAATAAAAGTGTTATTCGCCAGTCCCTGCATTAGGCTACATCAAGTGGAAACAAACCTTAGAGATAGAACTTAGAACTACAGTATTTTGTAGTTTCAAGAAGCTAGCACAAACCGTGTTTGATTTAGAGTTCGAACTGCATCTGTCAATATAGGACAAAACAGAGTGAAACCTAAAAATTCAAACTGTTACTGCAAACGATGCTTCAACCTAGGAGAACGAAACTTGGGCATCCAAGTTTGATTGGTGTACTGCTCATTACTTGAAAGTATCATGAAGGTAGGAAGAAAAAATATATGATGAGAGTTCAGGAGACTGTACTTTTTTGGCAGCCTAACAACGCCTTTCATTGAATGTGTTATTCGCCAGTCTCTGCTTAAGGCTACATCAAGAGGAAACAAACCTTAGGGATAGAACGTAGAACTACTTTATTGTGTCATGTTTCAAGTAGCTAGCACAAACCGTGTTTGATTTAAAGTTCTAACTGCATCTGTCAATATAGGAGAAAACATAGTGAAACCTAAAAATTCAAACTGTTCCTGCCAACGAATGCTTCAACTTAGAAGAACAAAACTTGGGCATCCAAGTGGGAATGGTGTACTGATCATTACTTGAATGTATCATGAAGATTGGATGAAAAAATATATGTTGAGATTTCAGGAGACTCCAGTGTTTTGAAAGTTTGGCAACCGCTTTCAATATAAGTGTTATTCGCCAGTCCCTGCTTTAGGCTACATCAAGAGGAAACAAACCTTAGAGATAGAACGTAGAACTACTTAATGTGTCAAGTTTCAAGAAGCTAGCACAAACCGTGTTTGATTTAGAGTTCTAGCTGCATCTGTCAATATAGGAGAAAACAGAGTGAAACCTAGAAATTCAAACTGTTACTGCAAACGAATGCATCAACCTAGGAGAACAAAACATGGGCATCCAAGTTTGATTGGTGTACTGCTCCTTACTTGAAAGTATCATTAAGGTCGGAAAAAAAATATGTGTTGAGATTTCAGGAGACTCTAGTTTTTTGGCAGCCTAACAACGCCTTTCATTGAAAGTGTTATTCGCCAGTCTGTGCTGAAGGCTACATCAAGAGGAAACAAACCTTAGGGAAAGAATGTAGAACTACTTTATTGTGTCAAGTTTCAAGAAGCTAGCCCAAACCGTGTATGATTTAGAGTTTGAAATACATTTGTCATTATAGGAGAAAACAGAGTGAAAACTAAAAATTCAAACTGTTCCTGCAAACGAATGCTTCAACGTAGGAGAATGAAACTTGAGCATCCAAGTGGGATTGGTGTACTGATCATTACTTGAAAGTATCATGAAGATTGGATGAAAAAAATATATGTTGAGATTTCAGAAGACTCTAGTTTTTGGAAGTTTGGCAACCCCTTTCAATAAAAGTGTTATTCGCCAGTCCCTGCATTAGGCTACATCAAGACTAAACAAACCTTAGAGATAGAACGTAGAACTACAGTACTTTGTAGTTTCAAGAAGCTACCACAAACCGTGTTTGATTTAGAGTTCGAACTGCATCTGTCAATATAGGACAAAACAGAGTGAAACCTAAAAATTCAAACTGTTACTGCAAACGAATGCTTCAACCTAGGAGAACGAAACTTGGGCATCCAAGTTTGATTGGTGCACTGCTCATTACTTGAAAGTATCATGAAGGTCGGAAGAAAAAATATATGATGAGATTTCAGGAGACTGTAGTTTTTGGCAGCCTAACAATGCCTTTCATTGAATGTGTTATTCGCCAGTCTCTGCTTAAGGCTACATCAAGAGGAAACAAACCTTAGGGATAGATCGTAGAACTACTTTATTGTGTCATGTTTCAAGTACCTAGCACAAACCGTGTTTGATTTAAAGTTCTAACTGCATCTGTCAATACAGGAGAAAACAGAGTGAAACCTAAAAATTCAAATTGTTCCTGCAAACGAATGCTTCAACCTAGAAGAACAAAACTTGGGCATCCAAGTGGGAATGGTGTACTGATCATTACTTGAATGTATCATGAAGATTGGATGAAAAAATATATGTTGAGATTTCAGGAGACTCTAGTTTTTTGGCAGCCTAACAACGCCTTTATTTGAAAGTGTTATTCGCCAGTCTGTGCTGAATGCTACATCAAGAGAAAACAAACCTTAGGGAAAGAATGTAGAACTACTTTATTGTGTCAAGTTTCAAGAAGCTAGCCAAACCGTGTATGATTTTGTGTTTGAACTACATTTGTCAATATAGGAGAAAACAGAGTGAAAACTAAAAATTCAAACTGTTCCTGCAAACGAATGCTTCAACGTAGGAGAATGAAACTTGAGCATCCAAGTGGGATTGGTGTACTGATCATTACTTGAAAGTATCATGAAGATTGGATGAAAAAATATATGTTGAGATTTCAGAAGACTCTAGTTTTTGGAAGTTTGGCAACCCCTTTCAATAAAAGTGTTATTCGCCAGTCCCTGCATTAGGCTACATCAAGAGGAAACAAACCTTAGAGATAGAACGTAGAACTACAGTATTTTGTAGTTTCAAGAAGCTAGCACAAACCGTGTTTCATTTAGAGTTTGAACTGCATCTGTCAATATAGGACAAAACAGAGTGAAACCTAAAAATTCAAACTGTTACTGCAAACGATGCTTCAACCTAGGAGAACGAAACTTGGGCATCCAAGTTTGATTGGTGCACTGCTCATTACTTTGAAAGTATCATGAAGGTCGGAAGAAAAAATATGTGATGAGATTTCAGGAGACTGTAGTTTTTTGGCAGCCTAACAACGCCTTTCATTGAATGTGTTATTCGCCAGTCTCTGCTTAAGGCTACATCAAGAGGAAACAAACCTTAGGGATAGAACGTAGAACTACTTTATTGTGTCATGTTTCAAGTAGCTAGCACAAACCGTGTTTGATTTAAAGTTCTAACTGCATCTGTCAACATAGGAGAAAACAGAGTGAAACCTAAAAATTCAAACTGTTCCTGCAAACGAATGCTTCAACGTAGGAGAATGAAACTTGAGCATCCAAGTGGGATTGGTGTACTGATCATTACTTGAAAGTATCATGAAGATTGGATGAAAAAATATATGTTGAGATTTCAGAAGACTCTAGTTTTTGGAAGTTTGGCAACCCCTTTCAATAAAAGTGTTATTCGCCAGTGCCTGCATTAGGCTACATCAAGAGGAAACAAACCTTAGAGATAGAACGTAGAACTACAGTACTTTGTAGTTTCAAGAAGCTAGCACAAACCGTGTTTGATTTAGAGTTCGAACTGCATCTGTCAATATAGGACAAAACAGAGTGAAACCTAAAAATTCAAACTGTTACTGCAAACGATGCTTCAACCTAGGAGAACGAAACTTGGGCATCCAAGTTTGATTGGTGCACTGCTCATTACTTGAAAGTATCATGAAGGTCGGAAGAAAAAATATATGATGAGATTTCAGGAGACTGTAGTTTTTTTTGGCAGCCTAACAACGCCTTTCAATGAATATGTTATTCGCCAGTCTCTGCTTAAGGCTACATCAAGAGGAAACAAACCTTAGGGATAGAACATAGAAACTACTTTATTGTGTCATGTTTCAAGTAGCTAGCACAAACCGTGTTTGATTTAAAGTTCTAACTGCATCTGTCAACATCGGAGAAAACAGAGTGAAACCAAAAAATTCAAACTGTTCCTGCAAACGAATGCTTCAACCTAGAAGAACAAAACTTGGGCATCCAAGTGGGAATGGTGTACTGATCATTACTTGAATGTATCATGAAGATTGGATGAAAAAATATATGTTGAATTTTCAGGAGACTCTAGTTTTTTGAAAGTTTGGCAACCCCTTTCAAATTAAGAGTTATTCGCCAGTCCCTGCTTTAGGCTACATCAAGAGGAAACAAACCTTAGAGATAGAACGTAGAACTACTTTATTGTGTCAAGTTTCAAGAAGCTAGCACAAACCGTGTTTGATTTAGAGTTCTAGCTGCATCTGTCAATATAATAGAAAACAGAGTGAAACCTAGAAATTCAAACTGTTACTGCAAAAGAATGCATCAACCTAGGAGAACGAAACTTGGGCATCCAAGTTTGATTGGTGTACTGCTCATTACTTGAAAGTATCATTAAGGTCGGAAAAAAAAATATGTGTTGAGATTTCAGGAGACTCTAGTTTTTTGGCAGCCTAACAACGCCTTTCATTGAAAGTGTTATTCGCCAGTCTGTGCTGAAGGCTACATCAAGAGGAAACAAACCTTAGGGAAAGAATGTAGAACTACTTTATTGTGTCAAGTTTCAAGAAGCTAGCCCAAACCGTGTATGATTTAGAGTTTGAACTACATTTGTCATTATAGGAGAAAACAGAGTGAAAACTAAAAATTCAAACTGTTCCTGCAAACGAATGCTTCAACGTAGGAGAATGAAACTTGAGCATCCAAGTGGGATTGGTGTACTGATCATTACTTGAAAGTATCATGAAGATTGGATGAAAAAATATATGTTGAGATTTCAGAAGACTCTACTTTTTGGAAGTTTGGCAACCCCTTTCAATAAAAGTGTTATTCGCCAGTCCCTGCATTAGGCTACATCAAGAAGAAACAAACCTTAGAGATAGAACGTAGAACTACAGTATTTTGTAGTTTCAAGAAGCTAGCACAAACCGTGTTTCATTTAGAGTTTGAACTGCATCTGTCAATATAGGACAAAACAGAGTGAAACCTAAAAATTCAAACTGTTACTGCAAACGAATGCTTCAAGCTAGGAGAACGAAACTTGGGCATCCAAGTTTGATTGGTGCACTGCTCATTACTTGAAAGTATCATGAAGGTCGGAAGAAAAAATATATGATGAGATTTCAGGAGACTGTAGTTTTTTGGCAGCCTAACAACGCCTTTCATTGAATGTGTTATTCGCCAGTCTCTGCTTAAGGCTACATCAAGAGGAAAACAAACCTTAGGGATAGAACGTAGAACTACTTTATTGTGTCATGTTTCAAGTAGCTAGCACAAACCGTGTTTGATTTAAAGTTCTAACTGCATCTGTCAACATAGGAGAAAACAGAGTGAAACCTAAAAATTCAAACTGTTCCTGCAAACGAATGCTTCAACCTAGAAGAACAAAACTTGGGCATCCAAGTGGGAATGGTGTACTGATCATACTTGAATGTATCATGAAGATTGGATGAAAAAATATATGTTGAGATTTCAGAAGACTCTAGTTTTTGGATGTTTGGAAACCCCTTTCAATAAAAGTGTTATTCGCCAGTCCCTGCATTAGGCTACATCAAGAGGAAACAAACCTTAGAGATAGAACTTAGAACTACTTTATTATGTCAAGTTTCAAGAAGCTAGCACAAACCGTGTTTGATTTAGAGTTCGAACTGCATCTGTCAATATAGGACAAAACAGAGTGAAACCTAAAAATTCAAACTGTTACTGCAAACGAATGCTTCAACCTAGGAGAACGAAACTTGGGCATCCAAGTTTGATTGGTGCACTGCTCATTACTTGAAAGTATCATGAAGGTCGGAAGAAAAAATATATGATGAGATTTCAGGAGACTGTAGTTTTTTGGCAGCCTAACAACGCCTTTCATTGAATGTGTTATTCGCCAGTCTCTGCTTAAGGCTACATCAAGAGGAAACAAACCTTAGGGATAGATCGTAGAACTACTTTATTGTGTCATGTTTCAAGTAGCTAGCACAAACCGTGTTTGATTTAAAGTTCTAACTGCATCTGTCTATATAGGAGAAAACAGAGTGAAACCTAAAAATTCAAACTGTTCCTGCAAATGAATGCTTCAACCTAGAAGAACAAAACTTGGGCATCCAAGTGGGAATGGTGTACTGATCATTACTTGAATGTATCATGAAGATTGGATGAAAAAATATATGTTGAGATTTCAGGAGACTCTAGTTTTTTGAAAGTTTGGCAACCCCTTTCAAATTAAGAGTTATTCGCCAGTCCCTGCATTAGGCTACATCAAGAGGAAACAAACCTTAGAGAGAGAACGTAGAACTACTTTATTGTGTCAAGTTTCAAGAAGCTAGCACAAACCGTGTTTGATTTAGAGTTCTAGCTGCATCTGTCAATATAATAGAAAACAGAGTGAAACCTAGAAATTCAAACTGTTACTGCAAAAGAATGCATCAACCTAGGAGAACGAAACTTGGGCATCCAAGTTTGATTGGTGTACTGCTCATTACTTGAAAGTATCATTAAGGTCGGAAAAAAAATATGTGTTGAGATTTCAGGAGACTCTAGTTTTTTGGCAGCCTAACAACGCCTTTCATTGAAAGTGTTATTCGCCAGTCTGTGCTGAAGGCTACATCAAGAGGAAACAAACCTTAGGGAAAGAATGTAGAACTACTTTATTGTGTCAAGTTTCAAGAAGCTAGCCCAAACCGTGTATGATTTAGAGTTTGAACTACATTTGTCATTATAGGAGAAAACAGAGTGAAAACTAAAAATTCAAACTGTTCCTGCAAACGAATGCTTCAACGTAGGAGAATGAAACTTGAGCATCCAAGTGGGATTGGTGTACTGATCATTACTTGAAAGTATCATGAAGATTGGATGAAAAAATATATGTTGAGATTTCAGAAGACTCTACTTTTTGGAAGTTTGGCAACCCCTTTCAATAAAAGTGTTATTCGCCAGTCCCTGCATTAGGCTACATCAAGAAGAAACAAACCTTAGAGATAGAACGTAGAACTACAGTATTTTGTAGTTTCAAGAAGCTAGCACAAACCGTGTTTCATTTAGAGTTTGAACTGCATCTGTCAATATAGGACAAAACAGAGTGAAACCTAAAAATTCAAACTGTTACTGCAAACGAATGCTTCAAGCTAGGAGAACGAAACTTGGGCTTCCAAGTTTGATTGGTGCACTGCTCATTACTTGAAAGTATCATGAAGGTCGGAAGAAAAAATATGATGAGATTTCAGGAGACTGTAGTTTTTTGGCAGCCTAACAACGCCTTTCATTGAATGTGTTATTCGCCAGTCTCTGCTTAAGGCTACATCAAGAGGAAACAAACCTTAGGGATAGAACGTAGAACTACTTTATTGTGTCATGTTTCAAGTAGCTAGCACAAACCGTGTTTGATTTAAAGTTCTAACTGCATCTGTCAACATAGGAGAAAACAGAGTGAACCTAAAAATCAAACTGTTCCTGCCAAACGAATGCTTCAACCTAGAAGAACAAAACTTGGGCATCCAAGTGGGAATGGTGTACTGATCATTACTTGAATGTATCATGAAGATTGGATGAAAAAATATATGTTGAGATTTCAGAAGACTCTAGTTTTTGGATGTTTGGAAACCCCTTTCAATAAAAGTGTTATTCGCCAGTCCCTGCATTAGGCTACATCAAGAGGAAACAAACCTTAGAGATAGAACGTAGAACTACTTTATTATGTCAAGTTTCAAGAAGCTAGCACAAACCGTGTTTGATTTAGAGTTCGAACTGCATCTGTCAATATAAGACAAAACAGAGAGAAACCTAAAAATTCAAACTGTTACTGCAAACGAATGCTTCAACCTAGGAGAACGAAACTTGGGCATCCAAGTTTGATTGGTGCACTGCTCATTACTTGAAAGTATCAAGTAGGTCGGAAGAAAAAATATATGATGAGATTTCAGGAGACTGTAGTTTTTGGCAGCCTAACAACGCCTTTCATTGAATGAGCAGTGCACCAATCAAACTTGGATGCCCAAGTTTCGTTCTCCTAGGTTGAAGCATTCGTTTGCAGTAACAGTTTTGAATTTTTAGGTTTCTCTCTGTTTTGTCTTATATTGACAGATGCAGTTCGAACTCTAAATCAAACACGGTTTGTGCTAGCTCCTTGAAACTTGACAAAATGAAGTAGTTCTTAGTTCTATCTCTATGGTTTTTTTCCTCGAAGTACCCGATGCAGAGACTGGCAGAAAACACTTTCGTTTGAAAGGGGTTGCCAAGCTTCCAAAAAACTACTAGTTTGCTGAAATCTCAGCAAACATTTTTTCACCAAATCTTGATGATACTTGGTGGTAATGATCAGTTTACTAATCCCACTTGGCTGCCCAAATTTTATTCTTCTAGGTTGAAGCTTTCGTATCCAGTGACTGTTTGAATTTTTAGGTTTCACTCTGTTTTCTCCAACATAGATACCTGTGTTTGGAATTCTAAATCAAACACGGTTTGTGCTAGCTCCTTGAAACTTGACCAAATGAAGTAGTTCAAAGTTCTATCTCTATGGTTTGTTTCCTCTTGAAGTACCCCATGCAGAGACTGGCGAAAAACACTTTGGTTTAAAAGGGGTTGCCAAGCTTACAAAAAACTACTAGTTTGCTGAAATCTCAGCAAACATTTTTTCACCAAATCTTGATTATACTTGGTGGTAATGATCAGTTCACTAATCCCACTTGGCTGCCCAACTTTCACTCTTCTAGGTTCAAGCGTTCGTTTCCAGTAACAGTTTGAATTTTTAGGTTTCACTCTGTTTTCTGCTATATAGATAGATGTGTTTGAAACTCTAAATCAAACACGGTTTGTGCTAGCTCCGTGAAACTTGACAAAATGAAGTAGTTCTAAGTTCTATCTCTATGGTTTGTTTCCTCTTGAAGTACCCCATGCAGAGACTGGCGAAGAACACTTTCGTTTGAAAGGGGTTGCCAAGCTTCCAAAAAACTACTAGTTTGCTGAAATCTCAGCAAACATTTTTTCACCAAAACTTGATGATACTTGGTGGTAATGATCAGTTCACTAAGCCCACTTGGCTGCCCAATTTTCACTCTTCTAGGTTCAAGGGTTCTTTTCCAGTAACACTTTGAATTTTTAGGTTTCACTCTGTTTTCTGCTATATAGATAGATGTGTTTTAACTCTAAATCAAACACGGTTTGTGCTAGCTCCGTGAAACTTGACAAAATGAAGTAGTTCTAAGTTCTATCTCTAGGGTTTGTTTCCTCTTGAAGTACCCCATGCAGAGACTGGCGAAGAACACTTCGTTTGAAAGGGGGTTGCCAAGCTTCCAAAAAACTACTCATTTGCTGAAATCTCAGCAAATATTTTTTCACCAAATCTTGATGATACTTGGTGGTAATGATCAGTTCACTAATCCCACTTGCCTCCCAACTTTCACTCTTCCAGGTTCAAGCGTTCGTTTCCAGTAACAGTTTGAATTTTTAGGTTTCACTCTGTTTTCTGCTATATAGATAGATGTGTTTGAAACTCTAAATCAAACACGGTTTGTGCTAGCTCCGTGAAACTTGACAAAATGAAGTAGTTCTAAGTTCTATCTCTATGGATTGTTTCCTCTTGAAGTACCCCATGCAGAGACTGGCGAAGAACACTTTCGTTTGAAAGGGGTTGCCAAGCTTCCAAAAAAACTACTCGTTTTCTGAAATCTCAGCAAACATTTTTTCACCTAATCTTGATGATACTTGGTGGTAATGATCAGTTCACTAAGCCCACTTGGCTGCCCAACTTTCACTCTTCTAGGTTCAAGCGTTCGTTTCCAGTAACAGTTTGAATTTTTAGGTTTCACTCTGTTTTCTGCTATATAGATAGATGTCTTTGAAACTCTAAATCAAACACGGTTTGTGCTAGCTCCGTGAAACTTGACAAAATGAAGTAGTTCTAAGTTCTATCTCTATGGTTTGTTTCCTCTTGAATACCCCATGCAGAGACTGGCGAAGAACAATTTTGTTTGAAAGGGTTGCCAAGCTTCCAAAAAACTACTCGTTTGCTGAAATCTCAGCAAACATTTTTTCACCAAATCTTGATGATACTTGGTGGTAATGATCAGTTCACTAAGCCCACTTGGCTGCCCAACTTTCACTCTTCTAGGTTCAAGCGTTAGTTTCCAGTAACAGTTTGAATTTTTAGGTTTCACTCTGTTTTCTGCTATATAGATAGATATGTTTGAAACTCTAAATCAAACACGGTTTGTGCTAGCTCCGTGAAACTTGACAAAATGAAGTAGTTCTAAGTTCTATCTCTATGGTTTGTTTCCTCTTGAAGTACCCCATGCAGAGACTGGCGAAGAACACTTTCGTTTGAAAGGGTTGCCAAGCTTCCAAAAAACTACTCGTTTGCTGAAATCTCAGCAAACATTTTTTCACCAAATCTTGATGATACTTGGTGGTAATGATCAGTTCACTAAGCCCACTTGGCTGCCCAATTTTCACTCTTCTAGGTTCAAGCGTTCGTTTCCAGTAACACTTTGAATTTTTAGGTTTCACTCTGTTTTCTGCTATATAGATAGATGTGTTTGAAACTCTAAATCAACCACGGTTTGTGCTAGCTCCGTGAAACTTGACAAAATGAAGTAGTTCTAAGTTCTATCTCTATGGTTTGTTTCCTCTTGAAGTACCCCATGCAGAAACTGGCGAAAAACACTTTCGTTTGAAAGGGGTTGCCAAGCTTCCAAAAACTACTCGTTTGCTGAAATCTCAGCAAACATTTTTTCACCAAATCTTGATGATACTTGGGGGTAATGATCAGTTCACTAATCCCACTTGCCTGCCCAACTTTTCACTCTTCTAGGTTCAAGCGATCGTTTCCAGTAACAGTTTGAATTTTTAGGTTTTCACTCTGTTTTCTGCTATATAGATAGATGTATTTGAAACTCTAAATCAAACACGGTTTGTGCTAGCTCCGTGAAACTTGACAAAATGAAGTAGTTCTAAGTTCTATCTCTATGGATTGTTTGCTCTTGAAGTACCCCATGCAGAGACTGGCGAAGAACACTTTCGTTTGAAAGGGGTTGCCAAGCTTCCAAAAAACTACTCGTTTTCTGAAATCTCAGCAAACATTTTTTCACCTAATCTTGATGATACTTGGTGGTAATGATCAGTTCACTAAGCCACTTGGCTGCCCAACTTTCACTCTTCTAGGTTCAAGCGTTCGTTTCCAGTAACAGTTTGAATTTTTAGGTTTCACTCTGTTTTCTGCTATATAGATAGATGTCTTTGAAACTCTAAATCAAACACGGTTTGTGCTAGCTCCGTGAAACTTGACAAAATGAAGTAGTTCTAAGTTCTATCTCTATGGTTTGTTTCCACTTGAATACCCCATGCAGAGACTGGCGAAGAACAATTTTGTTTGAAAGGGGTTGCCAAGCTTCCAAAAAACTACTCGTTTGCTGAAATCTCAGCAAACATTTTTTCACCAAATCTTGATGATACTTGGTGGTAATGATCAGTTCACTAAGCCCACTTGGCTGCCCAATTTTCACTCTTCTAGGTTCAAGCGTTCGTTTCCAGTAACACTTTGAATTTTTAGGTTTCACTCTGTTTTCTGCTATATAGATAGATGTGTTTGAAACTCTAAATCAACCACGGTTTGTGCTAGCTCCGTGAAACTTGACAAAATGAAGTAGTTCTAAGTTCTATCTCTATGGTTTGTTTCCTCTTGAAGTACCCCATGCAGAAACTGGCGAAAAACACTTTCGTTTGAAAGGGGTTGCCAAGCTTCCAAAAAACTACTCGTTTGCTGAAATCTCAGCAAACATTTTTTTCACCAAATCTTGATGATACTTGGGGGTAATGATCAGTTCACTAATCCCACTTGCCTGCCCAACTTTCACTCTTCTAGGTTCAAGCGATCATTTCCAGTAACAGTTTGAATTTTTAGGTTTCACTCTGTTTCTGCTATATAGATAGATGTATTTGAAACTCTAAATCAAACACGGTTTGTGCTAGCTCCGTGAAACTTGACAAAATGAAGTAGTTCTAAGTTCTATCTCTATGGTTTGTTTCCTCTTGAAGTACCCCATGCAGAGACTGGCGAAGAACACTTTCGTTTGAATGGGGTTGCCAAGCTTCCAAAAAACTACTAGTTTGCTGAAATCTCAGCAAACATTTTTTCACCAAATCTTGATGATACTTGGTGGTAATGATCAGTTCACTATTCCCACTTGGCTGCCCAACTTTCACTCTTCTAGGTTCAAGCGTTCGTTTCCAGTAACAGTTTGAATTTTTAGGTTTCACTCTGTTTTCTGCTATATAGATAGATGTGTTTGAAACTCTAAATCAAACACGGTTTGTGCTAGCTCCGTGAAACTTGACAAAATGAAGTAGTTCTAAGTTCTATATCTATGGTTTGTTTCCTCTTGAAGTACCCCATGCAGAGACTGGCGAAGAACACTTTGGTTTGAAAGGGGTTTCCAAGCTTCCAAAAAACTACTCGTTTGCTGAAATCTCAGCAAACATTTTTTCACCAAATCTTGATGATACTTGGTGGTAATGATCAGTTCACTAATCCCACTTGGGTGCCCAATTTTTATTCTTCTAGGTTGAAGCATTCGTTTCCAGTAACAGTTTGAATTTTTAGGTTTCACTCTGTTTTCTCCTACATAGATAGATGTGTTTGGAATTCTAAATCAAACACGGTTTGTGCTAGCTCCTTGAAACTTGACCAAATGAAGTAGTTCTAAGTTCTATCTCTATGGTTTGTTTCCTCTTGAAGTACCCCATGCAGAGACTGGCGAAAAACACTTTCGTTTGAAAGGGGTTGCCAAGCTTCCAAAAAACTACTAGTTTGCTGAAATCTCAGCAAACATTTTTTCACCAAATCTTGATGATACTTGGTGGTAATGATCAGTTCACTAATCCCACTTGGCTGCCCAACTTTCACTCTTCTAGGTTCAAGCGTTCGTTTCCAGTAACAGTTTGAATTTTTAGGTTTCACTCTGTTTTCTGCTATATAGATAGATGTGTTTGAAACTCTAAATCAAACACGGTTTGTGCTAGCTCCGTGAAACTTGACAAAATGAAGTAGTTCTAAGTTCTATCTCTATGGTTTGTTTCTTCTTGAAGTACCCCATGCAGAGCCTGGCGAAGAACACTTTCGTTTGAAAGGGGTTGCCAAGCTTCCAAAAAACTACTCGTTTGCTGAAATCTCAGCAAACATTTTTTCACCAAATCTTGATGATACTTGGTGGTAATGATCAGTTCACTAAGCCCACTTGGCTGCCCAATTTTCACTCTTCTAGGTTCAAGCGTTCGTTTCCAGTAACACTTTGAATTTTTAGGTTTCACTCTGTTTTCTGTTATATAAATAGATGTGTTTGAAACTCTAAATCAAACACGGTTTGTGCTAGCTCCGTGAAACTTAACAAAATGAAGTAGTTCTAAGTTCTATCTCTATGGTTTGTTTCCTCTTGAAGTACCCCATGCAGAAACTGGCGAAAAACACTTTCGTTTGAAAGGGGTTGCCAAGCTTCCAAAAAACTACTCGTTTGCTGAAATCTCAGCAAACATTTTTTCACCAAATCTTGATGATACTTGGTGGTAATGATCAGTTCACTAATCCCACTTGGCTGCCCAACTTTCACTCTTCTAGGTTCAAGCGTTCATTTCCAGTAACAGTTTGAATTTTTAGGTTTCACTCTGTTTTCTGCTATATAGATAGATGTGTTTGAAACTCTAAATCAAACACGGTTTGTGCTAGCTCCATGAAAACTTGACAAAATGAAGTAGTTCTAAGTTCTATCTCTATGGCTTGTTTCCTCTTGAAGTACCCCATGCAGAGACTGGCGAAGAACACTTTCGTTTGAAAGGGGTTGCCAAGCTTCCAAAATCTACTCATTTGCTGAAATCTCAGCAAACGTTTTTTCACCAAATCTTGATGATACTTGGTGGTAATGATCAGTTCACTAAGCCCACTTGGCTGCCCAATTTTCACTCTTCTAGGTTCAAGCGTTCGTTTCCAGTAACACTTTGAATTGTTAGGTTTCACTCTGTTTTCTGCTATATAGATAGATGTGTTTGAAACTCTAAATCAAACACGGTTTGTGCTAGCTCCTTGAAACTTGACAAAATGAAGTAGTTCTAAGTTCTATCTCTATGGTTTGTTTCCTCTTGAAGTACCCCATGCAGAAACTGGCGAAAAACACTTTCGTTTGAAAGGGGTTGCCAAGCTTCCAAAAGACTACTAGTTTGCTGAAATCTCAGCAAACATTTTTTTCACCAAATCTTGATGATACTTGGTGGTAATGATCAGTTCACTAATCCCACTTGGCTGCCCAACTTTCACTCTTCTAGGTTCAAGCGTTCGTTTCCAGTAACAGTTTGAATTTTTAGGTTTCACTCTGTTTTCTGCTGTATAGATAGATGTGTTTGAAACTCTAAATCAAACACGGTTTGTGCTAGCTCCGTGAAACTTGACAAAATGAAGTAGTTCTAAGTTCTATCTCTATGGTTTGTTTCCTCTTGAAGTACCCCATGCAGAGACTGGCGAAGAAAACTTTCGTTTGAAAGGGGTTGCCAAGCTTCCAAAAAACTACTCGTTTGCTGAAATCTCAGCAAACATTTTTTCACCAAATCTTGATGATACTTGGTGGTAATGATCAGTTCACTAAGCCCACTTGGCTGCCCAATTTTCACTCTTCTAGG